>NC_134455.1:236075025-236375025 GCF_047948215.1 Lycorma delicatula
TTTAACGTTTCTTTGTTTATACATAATACATGAATCAGGTTTTTAAGAGACTCGTAGACATAAATAATTTATAATGTAGATAGTTCATGTAAAGGATTAATAAATAAGGTTTAAGAATTTTTCCAATAAGAAAAATAAAACTATTATTACATTTTGAATGTACAAGTACAATGATTTTTATGACTTGAAAAACCGTTAACTATTCAGAATAGAGTTTATTTAATAAACATCATTACATTTACAAAACAGTAAAAATGAATAGTCTTTAAAACGTATAAAAAATTGTTTACTTAGGAAGCTTATTGTACAAAATAGAAGCTGAATAATGAAAATAAAAATACGATTTTTCACAATTTAACAAGTAGTGAATGTTAAAAACGGTAATTAAATTTAAATAGCAGATAATTTAATATAATAATACTGTTATATAATACTGTACATATAATATATGTATAATACTGTTTTCACAGTATTTTCTATTTTTATTTTTTAATTTAAATTTTATTTGTATTATTTTATATTTTTGGATTTTTAATTATTTACTTAATTTAACCTAAGACAGAATGTAAATTATGAGTTGTTTGCAATAATAATCTAGTATTTTACACTGTGGTGAGTTATACCTTTAAACTTCTTAAAACTAATTATAATGACTTGTCATAAATCTTTTATATTGCATATTTGTTTCCTTACTTTACTAACAGAAACGCTATTTATGATAAAATTACTTTAGAGTTCTAATAAAAGGGTAACAGTTATGCTAACAACTTTTGGATTATAGTATATTTTAGTAGAGCTTGATAAATAAATATTTTCAAAATTCGTTTTAATAATACGTAAATTAGATAAAAAGAAAACCTCATTTACCTTTAACAAAGTTTTTTTAAAATCAGAAATTTGATAACTTTTGTACCTGCAAATCAACATTATCATAATATATTAACATAGTAAACATGATAAATACAAATACAAAAAAGAAAGCAAAATAAATATATTTTTTTTAATGAAGAAAAGATGAAAAAAAAAATCATGATAACTTAAACTGTTTTTTCTCATCTGTAACACCAACAATCATCTTATATCATCAGGGTTCGTCAGATTTATTATATCATGAGATTAATATATTATTACGCTACAAAAATATATAAACTACAACAATTTATAAAATAACATAACAAAATATAGAAAGTGGATGATATAAAGCCGTATTTGGTTGAGAAAAATGAAAAGCACAGAAACTCGAAAAAGTAGATTTAATTTATTAGCATTAACTTTCAAGGAAGCTAAAAAAATCAAGCTATCCACGTGGTAAGTTATTATTCACAATCATTTTGGATTATCAGACAGATATTAAGAAAAAGCGAGAAAAGACAAAAAAGATTTCCAAAGAAAAGAGTTAAGAATGTTGCCACTTCCCTTTGCTTTCAATTCGTACATCGAATAACAAGAAGGAAACTAAATAAAGGATTAAGAGTGGATTGATAGTTCGGTAGAAAAAAGAAAAATATTAGACCCTCTGTCAATATAGTTACTTCGGTAAAAACTGAGAGTCAGAAGTGATGAATGATGTAAGCCATCATACCCAGCAATTAGTATGGATTCGTTATTGTGTAGGAATTTCAGTGCTACTTCAAATTCAACTTGAATGTAACTAGAAACCACTGAGAAGGTAAAGAACACGATGGTAGAACACAGAAATTGCAGTACATATCACTCAGATAGGAAAATTGTAAAGGTCGGACAAAACGTAGAAACTTATAAACGCCGTCAAGAGCTAAGGAAAATGTTAAAAATTAAGTTTATTGGTACAATAAGGAAGTAAAATGGTTACAAGAGTAAATGGCATCCAGCGAGAATCAATTTTGTTCTTAAAGATAGAGTATAAGACGGAAAAATGGTAAAGAAAAAATGGTTTCGATTAAATGAAACATATAATTGAGGAAGGAAAATCAGGACGTCTCTGAAGCAAAGAGATCTGAGTAGAGTGAGAATGAAGACAAACATTAGAGAGTGAAGACATTACAGAATAAAGAAGTGCATCTAGCCAATCAAAAGTCCGATGACAAAAAACTATTGTTGGAAATATAATACAAAACTCATTAAACTTGCCAAAAGTACCTTCTATTTGTTTTTATTAATAATATTATTATTAATTTTTTTAACATCTCGGGTTATTGTTAAACACTGTAAGCTGTCTAGCTGTTATTAGTGAGCAGTGATTTTGCATACCGCACCAGTTACAGGCATTATATTAATGATATTATATAGAAAGAAAAGTTACATTATAAAGACCAACAAGTCAACCTAATCTAACGAAAACTGCCCAAGATGAATGTAAATTTTAAAACTCATTTATTCAAAATATTTGTTTATTAATTACAGATAAAATGAAAGAGAATGACAGCGTTACGAACTGCATGAAACGGCAAGATTTTTCCGACAGAATTAGATTCGTTATACAAATAAAAACAGTCTCTAGTTAATAAAAAATTTTAAATTGCAGAAACTATTATAAATAGAAATTTTCCTTTTCATATTTTATTTTCTTGTTAACACAATTTAAACTATCATTGTGTTATATGTTTGTTGAAGTATTGAAATGATATAATACTAGATTCGTAGGCTCAAACCAAATTTCACTGAACTACGAATTTAATTTGAAAATAATTTCATATTCAGTGCCGTGCCTCTTTTTCGTAAACATATTGAATATTATTGAACACATTATTCCCTGCTATATTTTAATAATAAAATAAATATATATTTTATGTATTATAAGATACATAAACACGTGCCCTTTGAAATTAAAAAGGGTTTACTCTCAGATCAATAGATCAGTTATAAGAGCATTCTTAGATCATTATAAAGACCGTTAACACAATCTCTTTACACTTACTTAACAATTTTAATTTTAACCATTTTTCTTGCCGTATTTGATTATATTCAGCATTAAGTAGATGTAAAAGTAATAATAATAATATTAAAAATAATCGGTCTTTCTACTGTTTGTTGTAGTATTTTCTGTGACAACGGCATTTAATCATATATTTTATAGATCACCGAGTTGACCTGTGGCTTATATGTACAAGATTGAATGAGCAACATGATAAATTTCCGTTTTGATATCTATATACGGTCTCATCCCCCTCGGAATTGTTAGGCGATAAAATATGATACTACACGCCTAGCAACATAAAGAACAATAGTGTCGTTTATGTTCGCTGTAAAAAAAAGTGTCATCCTTATCAAGGTCACATTATCAACACAATTGCATTCCGTTTCAGGGCAATCCAACCTCATTTCTAAGCATCTATGATTAAAGGGAGTAACTTTTTTGTTTAAATATTTATTTTTTGTTTCATTCAACGTAGGTAACTCAAATTTTTTTATCCCATTACACATTTTTTAAGAAATTGATAATTTGCGTATTAAAATTTTATATTTTATTACTAAGTAAGGGATAGTTAATTAGTTACCGCCATGAAATTTTCCAGATTTTCATATTTACTTATTATCATTGACAGACAAATGCCCTAGTTATCCACAATTTTAATATAGATAAATACTATATAATGAAACAAAAAACTGACTATCTACAACCAAGCTTACTATTAGCTTATCCAGATGCTAAAACCCTCAGTTACTTTAAAAATGTAGAGATTAAACATTTTTCATTCACTTACTGTTCATTTTTTTTTTTATTTCTCAGATACATAAAATGTTATGATTACAAAACTATTACACATTGTTTAATTGACTAAAATACCTTTATACAGAGTAATATCTCGGCATAACTGAAACAAATCAGTTTTTATTGTATAACTTCCCATTTTATTACTTCATAAAAGAATCGATTTGCTTGCCAATGTAAATTAAACAATAATAATAATAATAGCATATATATAAAACTAATTTTTCAAGCGTATGAATACACTTAAAGATATTCTTACCTTAACTATTCTTTAACCATTATTTATTTTTTAACGTTTAAGAAATGAATGGTTATTTCTTAACAATTTTTTTTTATTTTGCAAAGAATAGATACTTTTATCATTAGTAATTTATAAATGAACTGATAATGACTGTAGCTCCGAAAATGCTTTATTCCTTGGAAAATAAAAAATAGATCAATAAGATAAGAATCTCTTCCGTACTCTTCTACTATTATTTCTTTAATTAATATTATTTAACAAAAAAAAAACCTTCGAGTAACAAATACTTTAAACAAAATCTTAAGCTTATATGTGCCAATCAGTACAAAATAGTTACATCTTATAATTAACTAAATACAGATAAAAATTAATTGAAGTTAGAGCTAAGTCTTTCAGTTTTTGATTCGAGAATATCACACGCGAATTATAATTGCGTAATCCCGGATTCGTGAAAAAAAGAATTTTGCCAGACCCGAAAGACAAAGAGACGTTCTTGCTTTTTGAAGTAAGTAACCAAGATACTAACCGAATATATCTAAAAATAATTTTAAAATTTAGAAATGACAAAAACATTATTTTCTGAAAATTTTTGCATAATACTCTACTGGAGAAACTCCATTATTATATACATATATATATATGTTTGTTATTTGTTAAGAATGGTTCTACTTATATATAACCTAGCCAACCAAGAAACGCCAACCAAGAAAAATTATTTTATAATGATTTTATAAGACCATTAACTTTCCTTTTCTGTTTTCATTATTGCAGTACTTTCTACAGCACTAGTTCAAATTTTATAAACCCACTATACAATGAAGAAGAAAGTTATTTTTTAGAGAAAAAAATTGACATTAACAAGAAACGAAACAAAGATAATTTAGGTAAATTATTAAAAAATAACACTAATCCCTAGAACAGAATAATTACTAAAGTTTTTCATTTTCATCCTAATTGAAAACTATTTATTTAAAGACTAATTATAAAACTCTATTATTTATTTGTTGAAATATATTTTATTGTAAAGTTTAAAGAATATTTTCAAAATTCAAATAAGACCTTAATTAGTTCAATTGTTATTTTAAAATAAGTATTAAAAGTAACGATGCTCATAGAAATATGTTGTCAATGCAAGTAAAGGCGTAATTCAAGATAAATAAACTACGTGCAAAGAGAATTATTGTATGATACGTAAAATTTGTTTATACATTTAACAAATTGATGCATACATGATAAATATACGACTCAGTTGCTGTAACAACATAGCTTACATAAAAATATTTTACGTAAAATATCTTTATTCTTAAAAATTCATTTTTTTAAATGTTGGTCTTTCTATATTATTTATTTATTTATTAATAATATTTTGTTATCGTAATATTGTTCATATAAAACGGGATGCATGCAATTTAACAATAATAAATATTTTATAATCTAACAATATATTTCAGTTGTTCAGTTTTCCAAAAGAAACAAATTACCCATCACCATAAAAAAGATATCGTTACAAAATAGGTGCTCAGGCATTTTAATTTTTATTTTAAACTTAAAATTTATTCAATTTTACTACAAAATATTAATAAAGGAAAAGACCAGCGAAATGTGCAACTAATAATACAATATTTAACAGTTTGTGAATTGTTTTCGCTAGAACTTGCAGCATTAATGTTATTCACATTATGGTTTAAAAGCGGATTACAATAATTAAATTAAAAGTCAGCGCGAGCAAACTGTTACTTCTTTCATACATCTGTAGGCGTCATTTGTAGAAAAACGCAATCATTACTGCCACCAACACAACAGATTGAAGAAAATAGATCTTACACATTGTTGAAGTATATTTTGTTTACTATATTTTACATTCTCCAGCAGAGGATGTATTTTAATTGTACAGGTAATGCTGAGAAATTTTCTGAGGAATCGAAAGCGTTTTTCAAATTCATGTAGTCTTTATGATGTTCACGGTTTCTTTGTTACTAAATACGATTAGCTCTTTCAGAGAATAACGAAAATTAATTATAGGGGTAACTGCATCATAAAATGCGATTATTTTTTTGAACATCGACACGGTCCCAATCGAAAGCAAGGTGCTGATACTCAGCGTGATATTTATACATTAGTCATATACTACATTCAAACTACAGAGGAATCTTAACTATTAGGAGACAAATTGGGTTATTAAATATATTTTTCTAAGATATATAAAAAAAATCACCTTTATATCCTTTAAAAATAAATTGATATTTTTATTTTTAGCAATACTCAAATCTTCAATGGAAGAGGATAACCCAACCCCCGTAGGAGAAAACACCCACCTTGTAACGATTCTGGGTCGCGACCTACCAACCCCCGCGTTGCTAGCCCTGATGGGCTCTTACGGAGGTCGTCTTTTTGACCCTCTAATTGATTACATTTTACAGTCAACAGCCAGGCCTCAGTTGGAATGCCACCGATCTAAATATCTACCAAGGCATTTACATCGGTAAATTTCTACCGAATGCCTCGGTACACGTTTACATCAGTGATTTTTAACTCAGTATTTGCCTTCTCTGTAGGTTTCCTTCGGACATCTTCTCTCTTCTGTCCTAATCGTTGCCCTTTGAAATAGCTAACCGAGTTCGCGGAACCACGAACCCCGCGCATAGTTCACACTTTATCTGACTATAAGTGACTGCAAATGTCTCATACTTCGGAATTCGACTTTTAAATCTGCTCTAAAGCAAATTACAGAATGTGTTGATCGCAACAACGGTAATTTGAATCTAGTTCCCTTAGTTGATCACAACCGATCAAGTTTACCTCATTAATTTTTTGAAACTACTAAGGACTCTGGTGTAGTCCATCAGGGAGTCAAGGACACCTCCTTCTCCCACTCGGCTCCATCACAGAGTCCTGCGTGACATAACTTTATCATATTCAGAGACCGCTCTCAGCAAGACAGTACTACACCTCACGGCTGCATGGCTAAACCTTTCAGAAATATCATAGTGGTCTTTTCTGCCCTGAAGACCATTTTATGCTGAAGTCTCCATAACCTTAGAACCTTACATGCCTGGGTCGCTCTGAATTCTATCTCATTCCTCGAGTTTCCCTCGACCAGTAGCAACCCATCATCGGCATAAGCGATGATTTGGCAGCCACTGGGCAACCTCAACCGCATCAGAGCGTTGAATTCGATAATCTAGACAAGGGGACCTAAAACACTGCCCTGTGTACAACGTTTTGACAGGGTCTTTCCTACTTCCGAGCTGCCGTCACGAAGGACGATGGCCCAGTTGCTAAAATAGTTTGAGACAGCCTGTACCTCATTTTGCATGCAACCACGCCTCTGTAAGAAAAACAACGAGGGCCACCACAGATTATTGAAGGTCCCAGATATATCCAAAAATATACCAAGCACACTTACACTCACTTACTGTAGCTATATCTATTACTTTAAGAATAGCGTCCTCTGTGCTCTTGCCAGGACGAAAACCATATTGGTCGACCATACGACCAATATATAAACGATCAGAAGACAGTCTACTATTAATGCGGATGTACAGTACCTTCTCGAAAACCTTTCCTACAACAGGCAAGAACGTCAGAGGACGGTAAGAAGAACTCACAGTTGGTCCTTGTCGCCTCCATTGAAGAGTAGTTTTAATTCACCGCGTTTCCAACAAACTGCGAAATATCCAGCAAAAAAACAAAGATAAGCTCAAGTATTATTGTTATTATTAGAATTTAATCATAAATCTTAAAAAATCAAACATAACTGGTTATTTTAAATAATAAGGAAAATTGGTTTTACAGTTGTATTCAGGTAGAAATTGTAGACAGACACAAATATTTAGAAGTTAAGTTACACTTACACCTCGCTTTGTGTACTCATTTCATATTAGTACAAAAAACTTTATGACAAAAAGTCATAAAATTTGTTTTAAAGAGCACCTAGAACAGACTTTTTTTTATTAATAACTTGCCATACTCTGCAAAATATATCAGTCTTTAACGCTACAATCAAAACTATAGCTTTATATGGACCTGATATCTTGGAAGCCTGGGGTTACCAGAAGTTACCACCGGATTAGGAGGGTGTTCAAAAATTAAAAAAAAAAAGAAGTTATTTGTTCTTCTCTAATATTCCACATTATATTTTTTACTTAGATTATATACTCTTGTTTCTGCATGATTCCAGAGGTCATTCTAATTAAATGGGCAAGGTGCTGTTTTGCAACATAGCAGGCTACCAAGAATCCCCTCTATGAATATAATTGAAAAAATGACTAGTGTAACATATGGAGACAGCTGGATGTTGAATATGACTGCTCTGTTAATATTTTGATGTAAAATATTATTGAATAGAATTATCAAATATTGAAGAGAATCATGGGAAAAATTAGATGTATGTTGTTAGGTAGCGTATATAGGTAATAAGAATAAAAATTTGGAGAATAAGAGTTCTAATGAAACTTTATGGGTACAATATTTAGAATTTGTGGTTGTGCGTTGAAGCTAATTAGCAAACCACTGTGGAAAGTACCTTGTACATTCTGTTCATTATTTAATATCAGTGAAGAGGAAGATATTTACATTTTACTGGTAAATTTTATATGTTGAACTCAATTAGTATGGTTGGTTTATCTTTTAAAACAGGATGAGGTAACTGAATACACGCTAGATTGAATGAAAGTGGTAAGTTATATAAAAAGTACCATACAGCATACGAGACAACTTGTCGGTGAGTTTAATTACTTGGCACACTCTGTAGTCTTTTCATATATTTATTTTACTTTTGATTAAAAAATAATTTTTATTTTTTACTTTTATTTGGGATTAAAACAAAGAATAAGAAATTTCTCTGAATATTAAAAGTAATTACTTTGTTTTATTTTATCTGTAAGAAAGGTGGGATAAGATTATTCCTTAAAAAATGCAAATTCCTTTTGTATTTTTTCTAGGGGAAAGGTTTATGGACTGGCATTTACAAAACAGGTAAAATGTCTTTTTGCCATGTCATAAATATGGAAGATTACTTTCATTTAATCGTTTTTTGTTTTTTTTTGTAATATAATGAATGATTAATTTTACACTATGTTATGGATAAATAAATTTTTGTTTATTGCATTTTTTTTATTTGTTTATTTATTTTTATTTTTTTTTAATAAACACAATTTATTATTATTATTATTATTTGCAATACCTTGCGGTTGGTTAGTTACTAATATTAAAAATATTTTTAAAATATGTAAATCATTCCTGTCAAATTGGAATTGCCTAAGCAAAAATTTAATAAAATAAACATTTATTGAAAATTAAATATATGATAGAAGGGTTACAAAATTATTAAAATTAATGGCTAAACTACTCGGTAGTTAGTGATTAATATTTTTTCATCAGAAATAAACAGTTCATTACTAAAATAAAATATAGTGAGAGAAGGTACATAACAAATATTAGCATATTTTGACCTCGTAAAACAGATTAAGTTCATCATAGAATATTTTTTTATCATTACCTTGATAGTGAAATGGTTTAAAAAACAATAATTTTAAATAAAAAGTTATCAATACATGTTACTAAGCTGCGATGTTGTAGGAAGGGAAGATGTTTCGTCAGTGGTATCAAGGGGGTCATATAATGATAGCTCCATGAAGGTGATACGGTAACGATAAACAGAATCTGCAATGTATATAAGGGTCGATGCCGGGTGGCCAAGGTGTCACAGTCATCATGAAGTACTCGGGAGCTATACTTTTGGCAGTGTTTAGCCTAACCGCAGCTTCTCTCCTTCAAAAACAGGAAGCTGTTTCAGGCTACAACAATTACAACAATAACCAGAACAACAATAACAATGGCTACAATAATAATAACAACGGGAACAATAACCAAGGTAAGTGTATTTACAATTTCAGAATATTTTTCTTATTTCACTGAAATGTTCGTTACAATAAATATGCAGCACTTAATAATTTATTATAATTTATAAAAATAACTATATCGTTCAAAATCACTCCATGGAGGATAGGTAACGTCTCAATCTTTCATCCGCGGGTTTGAATCCCGGTCAGGCATGGCGTATTTCACTCGCTACAAAATTACATTTGTATATTTCCACGAACAAACTTCTCTGTAAGCTTCTAAAATTATCTTAATTTATAATAATTATACATTTACAGTAACTATGTTATTTTTAGAAAATATTAAAAAAACAATACTGGACTTATGATTTTTTTATAAGAAAAATTTTATAATTTGAATAACGTAACGAAATTTCCGGTAATTAAAAAATTGGCAGAAATACAATTTTATGTTCTTGATATCAATCATTAATATTAACAACATTAGTCGCTTTAGAGTTTTAAAAATTCACCATCTGAGCACTAATGAGCATCAATTAAACATTGACAAAGCTAATTCTCCAATTATTTCGCCTAAAATATAGTTCAATTGTTAAAAGCATAGTGTAAGTACAAAAATAAGAAATTCATTTATTTCGTTTATTTTTTAATAAAATTAGAACAAAATTTACAGAATCCTTCCATCTAAGACCAGTGAAGTGGAATAAACAGATGAAAGTACCAAAACTAATTAATTACAATAAAAAAAAGAATTAATGTTAATGTAATTACTATAATCATATTAAATAACATACCCAACTTTACATTGAGATTAAATTGTATTTTTTAAATTTATAACACAGATTATATAATTATATCCCATCATATAATTACAAAAATAAGCAGTTATTTTAAAAGGATATTTATTTTAAAATAAAGTTTATAAGCTACGAATTTCGCTGTTCATTATTGAGTTAATGGCATATATTTTGCGCAAATATTTAATAGAGTAATTATTTTTGCATTCCCTTCTGAGTGAAGATTTATATTTTTTTTACAGGTTACCAACAGTTTTTTGAAAAGCAGCGCGACGTTCTAAGACTACTCACTAACTTGCAGCATAACAATCCTTACCAAGATCTTGTTCAACTCGGAAGGAACTTCAATCCATTCCAAAATGTCAATTACTTTTATGTAAGTTTATCATATAAAATCACACTGTAATACGTTTACCAAAAGAAAGGTTTTTAACTCGTGTTTTTACATTATTTTAATAACCACTAGCTAACGCTTTCTGGCAATTAACACAGTTAATTGGTAGTCTATGTAATAACGCATAGAGGAACAAACACTCGTTTATATATGTAGGTCTGTCTTTAATAAACGACTAAGTAGAAATAAGCTTTTATTATTTTAACTAGCTACTTTAAAATCGAACTTACTTCTTGTAGTTAAAACCCAAATTATATTCATAATTGTATTTTTTACTACCAAAATTAATAAAGAACACGTATCTTACAAAATGTAAGATACGTTGGGTATTGGAGAAGTGGGGATTAATGAAAACAACATTGAAATAAAAGGGAAATCTAAAATAATGTTAATTTTCAAACATTGTCTTTTTGCACAAGAAAGGTCTACGGTTCTTTACATTTTTTAACATACCAGCAGAGCAGCAATCATACACGTATAGCCGGGTAGCATTTAAATCTTAGAACTTTTCAAAAGTTTTTTAAATAAATAACAATAAAATCTTTAATAAAAAATATTTCAAGTACCACAAAAATACAGAAAAGGTTTACAATAATTTATAAGTACTGATGATTTTTACATTCATTTTTAATTTTTTGTTCCATTTCTTTATAATGATTCTGTACCTAGAAATTAGAATGTATAAGTTTCCCGCTTTGTAATTATTTAAAATTATAAATAATGTAAATACGGAATATTATTTACCAACAAACGGCAATTGATTGTGTAAATGTTAAATGCCATAACCATAACGATGGTAAGCAACTAGTTTCTCAGAAACATGAAACTGTGATCCTACATCAGCCTTCAAAAATCAAATAGATACTGATTAATTAAGCTCAAAAAGTAACACATTCTCTTTGGTCTCCCGTAAGACTGGCTGTATAATGGAGATAATTAACCACTAAGAAATAAACACTTAAATAGAATCTCTTGTACTTCAATTGTTTGATATATATCATTGCCATAAGAAAGAACAGGAAGATAGCGTGAAACAAAAAATTAATTTTGTTGTTCGTAAAGAAAACAATTTAAAAAAGTAATCATATTTCATTGTAAGAAGTAAAAAAAAAAAAAAAACTTCAATAAAAATTTGGGATTCTTAAATGCAAAATGAAAATAAACAGGATAAAAACTTTATTACAATACTCCTTTAAAGTAACTGTGTTTGCTTTTTTTTTAGAACCGGCCCGCTGTGAATCATTTCTTGAACAACTTTGCACAAAATAATTTTCTTCCCAAGGACGATGTTTTTACACCCACTAGCCAACAACACCAGAATCAGGTAGCACAGCTTTTCCACTTCTTCTACAGCGCTCAGGACTGGAATACATTTAAGGCGGCCGCTGCATGGGCCAGAGAAAGGATCAATCCACAGCAATTTGCTTATGCTTTCACAGCTGCAGTCCTCAACCACCCAGCTACTCAAGGTGTTGTCGTTCCTGCTCTCTATGAAGTAGTACCTCATGATTTTGTTCCGGCTACAGCTATCCAACAGATCTACAGAGCTAGGTTCCAAGGTAAATTAACAAAAATAAATGTAATCATTAAATTAACTAAAACTATTTTTTATCAAGTACTATAGCATGTATAACTAAAGCGTAATTTAGATTTCACAAAAGGACGATTGTTAGATAAATAACCATTTCGCGAAACTCATATAGCGCATTCATAGACACACTTAATAATTAAGTAAATTGTGAAATTAAAGTGCATTTCTTTTTATTACAAAGTTTATTTCTTTAGCTAAAATATTTGGGTTATTCCTACATTGCCGTTTCCAACTGTTTTGGAACCTGTTAACATCGAGAATCATTAGATAAATACACTACCTCTTTTTTATATATATACTTCCTGAATAATAATTTTTTGATCGTAATACCAGATAATGTAGAACTCTATTTTGAATTTCTTAATTTTAGAAACAATAATTCATTATTTCTTACGATCATTAAAAATTTTTTTTTTCTACTTCCAAATTTTGATTCACACTGTTAAAAATTTTGCAGATCCAAGCACTTAAATGTAACACATAATATTATTATGTTTACTACAAGTATAATAAGGGATTGCTTTTTCAATGGTTACAGATGTATTAAACTGGATACATTCATACTTTCAGATTTAATGTACAAAATGGTGTTATTATTGCAGGTTACCCATACGCCTATGTTTATGCTAACTACTCAAACCAGAATGAAAACAACCAGTACTACAATGATTACTACAACCAGGACAACAACAACAGCAACAACAACAATTACAACAATGGACAAAATAACAACAACGGAAATAACAACAGATACTACTATTATGGCCCACACAACCCCAATGCCGTTTTCGCTGTTAATGACGGATCCCAGGACAATAATGCAGGTACACCCGAGAACCCAGAAAATCGAGTCAGCTACTTCACTGAAGATGTCGGAATCAACGCTTACCACGCTGGATTCCACGTTCAAAATCCTGCTTTCTTTGGCGCCAATAATAACAATAATTACTTCGACAGCATCTTCAACAACTTTAACAATAACTATAATCAAAATTATAACAACAATAATTATTATTATAACTACAAAGTGGCCAAACGCGGAGAAGCTTTCTATTACGCACACCAACAGTTCTACGCACGCTATGTTCTCGAAAGGCTCTCTAACAATCTTCCAATTCCACAACCAATCAACTTCAACGACAAAATTGAGGTAGAATTAATTTATAAATCTTATAGACTGCATTACTAAGTTTAGCGTATTATGTGAAAAACAAGTTAATTTTTTCCCAATTGCAAAAAACATTTTCAGTAAGAGGTCAAGTGGCATTTTAAACAAATTTAAGTACAGTTTAAATTATAAACACTATTATATTATACTTTTTTTGGAATTCCATTATTAAAGCAAGCAAGTTAATTAAATTATATTATTATTATTATTATTATTATTATTATTATTATTATTATTATTATTATTATTATTATTATTATTATTATTATTATTATTATTATTATTATTATTATTATTATTATTATTATTATTATTATTATTATTATTATTATTATTATTATTATTATTATTATTATTATTATTATTATTATTATTATTATTATTATTATTATTATTATTATTATTATTATTATTATTATTATTATTATTATTATTATTATTATTATTATTATTATTATTATTATTATTATTATTATTATTATTATTATTATTATTATTATTATTATTATTATTATTATTATTATTATTATTATTATTATTATTATTATTATTATTATTATTATTATTATTATTATTATTATTATTATTATTATTATTATTATTATTATTATTATTATTATTATTATTATTATTATTATTATTATTATTATTATTATTATTATTATTATTATTATTATTATTATTATTATTATTATTATTATTATTATTATTATTATTATTATTATTATTATTATTATTATTATTATTATTATTATTATTATTATTATTATTATTATTATTATTATTATTATTATTATTATTATTATTATTATTATTATTATTATTATTATTATTATTATTATTATTATTATTATTATTATTATTATTATTATTATTATTATTATTATTATTATTATTATTATTATTATTATTATTATTATTATTATTATTATTATTATTATTATTATTATTATTATTATTATTATTATTATTATTATTATTATTATTATTATTATTATTATTATTATTATTATTATTATTATTATTATTATTATTATTATTATTATTATTATTATTATTATTATTATTATTATTATTATTATTATTATTATTATTATTATTATTATTATTATTATTATTATTATTATTATTATTATTATTATTATTATTATTATTATTATTATTATTATTATTATTATTATTATTATTATTATTATTATTATTATTATTATTATTATTATTATTATTATTATTATTATTATTATTATTATTATTATTATTATTATTATTATTATTATTATTATTATTATTATTATTATTATTATTATTATTATTATTATTATTATTATTATTATTATTATTATTATTATTATTATTATTATTATTATTATTATTATTATTATTATTATTATTATTATTATTATTATTATTATTATTATTATTATTATTATTATTATTATTATTATTATTATTATTATTATTATTATTATTATTATTATTATTATTATTATTATTATTATTATTATTATTATTATTATTATTATTATTATTATTATTATTATTATTATTATTATTATTATTATTATTTTTTTTTTTTTTTTTTTTTTTTTTTTTTTTTTTTTTTGAGGTTTTAGGGGCATCGACTACTTTGGTCATTAGCCCCATCCCACTTCAAAAAAAAAATAAAAAAAGGTTCAAAATTTCACAAAATGATCAAAATTTTGCTTTTCCTTATAATTTCTGATCCAGTTATACTACTTCCTAGGCTTTCCTTTCGGCCAACCTTTTTTACACCGCTTTTCCATTCTGCGAACGGCCTCAACTTCCGACGACAGAGTGTCTGAGGCTTCGGACATGGCATCGTCTTCTCTTTCTGACGCCAATGACGTTCGCCGGCTTACATCTGGTGATGAAAGCTTCAATGGTGCTGTGAGCATCGTTGCAATTGAGTCTAAACTTGCAACCGATGCACTTTCGGCGGCTGATGAACTCGATTCAATGTCTAAGGCTGTGCTTGGGCCGGCTGATACAGATGCTCTCGCCACAGTTGTTCTCTGAGCTTTTGGGGCCTCTGTAGGTACGGTTTTAATATCGTCTGTGTCTGGTGCTTTCTCGATAGTTACTTGCACCTCCATTTTGGTTGACGCAGATTTTTCCTGTACTCTTGTCACAGTATCCTTAGCTATATGACTCGTCGTCGGGGTGATCTTTAGATCTTTCTCGGATAAATCAAGATTTTTCTTCATTACGTCTATTGCTGGAGTTATAATCGAGGATTTTGCCGGTTTTTTAAACTGCGCTGGTACGGGTCTTCTGTCGGCGACGTCAGTCCGGGATTGAGCCTTCTCATGTTTACTTTGTTGTATCTGATGAGTCGACTCGATCTTGGAATCAATGATTCTTTCTATTATTGTCGCGAGACTTGGCGCCATCGTATTAAGCAACTGCTCCACGTTGATTTTAGGTGTGGGGGGAGCAGCAGCTGCTTCTGCGTATGAAGTCGATGGTCTAGGTGTACGTAGGTTTACAATCTTCTTCGCTTCAGGGTAGCTGACTTTTTGAAGCGTTTTAACCTCCTGAATGGCTGTTTCTGATTTGTATACTGGGCAGTTCCTGGATCGACAGTTATGGTGCCCTTTACAATTAATGCAGACTGGAGGGTCTTTACATGGATCACCCTCATGTATCTTCGATCCGCATATACAAATTTCCTGCGCTTCACATCTAGCGGCAGTGTGTCCGAAACGTTGACATCTAAAACATCTCATCGGCTGCGGAATAAATGCCCGTACATCAAGCCGATGGATGCCAGCTCGTACCTTTTCAGGAAGACTTGGCCTATTGAATGTCAAGACATGAGAGGCCGAAGGAAGAATCTGACCATTTCGTCTCATAGAAAGTCTGCGACAATGTGTCACTCCCTGACTAGACATTTCCTGCACTATTTCTTCTTCAGTACAGTTAAGAAGATCACGGCAAACAACAACTCCTCTAGATGAATTAAGTGTACTATGCGGTTGGACTGAAACCGCATATTCACCGATCTTCTTCAACGCCAAAACTTTCTGGCTTTGCATGTCGTTGATGGTTTCGACATGCAATCCATTAAAAGTTTTACGAATATCCTTGACAGGACCACCAGCACAATTTGTAATCTCTCTAGCAATTAAGAATGGACTTACCTTTTGGAAGTTACCATTCTCTTTTGTAATGATCAAAAATCTTGGTTTGGGAAAATTATTTCCAAACAAAGCTTTTCTTAAATCTTTACTGATTTTATCAGCATCTTTTCTAATTCTATCACTCTCTTTACTTTTTTTCCGCTTCGCTTGTGGCGAATCGGCGGTTTCTAAACGAGGGTGTTTACGTGCACCCTCTGCCACGTTTAAATGTTCAATGTTCATGAACAATGGATCCCTTCTGTAGCAAGGCTAGCCGCCGGGGTACACCCCCACTCCAGGGCTACTAACCTTGGAGGTCCGTTCCGGTACTCCGGTGGAACCGGCATATGTCCTGGCAGAGAGCGGATGCGCAGTCTCTGCACTGACTCCAGGCCCCTACACACCGAAGCTTTCAGGGCTCCCATGCTCCGAACATGGGCACCTTAACTACATGCTTGCCATCGCAGGGGGCATGTGGACAACGGAAGGGTCTCCGTTACACCTGCAATAACATTGACCCTGGCCGCCACATCGCCAGCTCTAAGAATGGTATGAATCCATTTCCAAAATCATATGTTACTCCATTTCCTGCAGGTAGCCAAAAATCCAGTCCGTTTAGTGACCTGAAGTTGGAACCAGGTCAAACTCAACAATGCATAACCGAGGAATTTACTCGGAACCCCGTTAGCCAGCTATATGCGATGTACAAAGGTACAGCTGTTGCCGCCCTGGACGTGGAACATAGATGTTGTGTTCCGGACGTGGGGATTATCTACCTCAGGGCATTTATTATTATTATTATTATTATTATTATTATTATTATTATTATTATTATTATTATTATTATTATTATTATTATTATTATTATTATTATTATTATTATTATTATTATTATTATTATTATTATTATTATTATTATTATTATTATTATTATTATTATTATTATTATTATTATTATTATTATTATTATTATTATTATTATTATTATTATTATTATTATTATTATTATTATTATTATTATTATTATTATTATTATTATTATTATTATTATTATTATTATTATTATTATTATTATTATTATTATTATTATTATTATTATTATTATTATTATTATTATTATTATTATTATTATTATTATTATTATTATTATTATTATTATTATTATTATTATTATTATTATTATTATTATTATTATTATTATTATTATTATTATTATTATTATTATTATTATTATTATTATTATTATTATTATTATTATTATTATTATTATTATTATTATTATTATTATTATTATTATTATTATTATTATTATTATTATTATTATTATTATTATTATTATTATTATTATTATTATTATTATTATTATTATTATTATTATTATTATTATTATTATTATTATTATTATTATTATTATTATTATTATTATTATTATTATTATTATTATTATTATTATTATTATTATTATTATTATTATTATTATTATTATTATTATTATTATTATTATTATTATTATTATTATTATTATTATTATTATTATTATTATTATTATTATTATTATTATTATTATTATTATTATTATTATTATTATTATTATTATTATTATTATTATTATTATTATTATTATTATTATTATTATTATTATTATTATTATTATTATTATTATTATTATTATTATTATTATTATTATTATTATTATTATTATTATTATTATTATTATTATTATTATTATTATTATTATTATTATTATTATTATTATTATTATTATTATTATTATTATTATTATTATTATTATTATTATTATTATTATTATTATTATTATTATTATTATTATTATTATTATTATTATTATTATTATTATTATTATTATTATTATTATTATTATTATTATTATTATTATTATTATTATTATTATTATTATTATTATTATTATTATTATTATTATTATTATTATTATTATTATTATTATTATTATTATTATTATTATTATTATTATTATTATTATTATTATTATTATTATTATTATTATTATTATTATTATTATTATTATTATTATTATTATTATTATTATTATTATTATTATTATTATTATTATTATTATTATTATTATTATTATTATTATTATTATTATTATTATTATTATTATTATTATTATTATTATTATTATTATTATTATTATTATTATTATTATTATTATTATTATTATTATTATTATTATTATTATTATTATTATTATTATTATTATTATTATTTATGTAGATTATTATGGGATTACATCTTTTTAATATTTTATTTATAGCCCGGTTACAACCCAAATCTTCAGTACGCCAACGGTCAAGCAGTCCCTGCTCGCCCACCGAACACTTACTTCCAGCAGCAGCAGAAAAACGACAACAATAACAACAACAATGCTCAGCAACCAAACAACAACCAAGCACAGAACCCTCAAGTCTACGAACAACGTCTCCAGGAGGTCGCTGATACCGGTTTCGTTCAAAACGTAAGTAATCTTAAACGGATTTTCTGCTTAGGATGTGTAAATCTTTAATAAGGTTTATTAATTTCATCCAAGTATACATTGAGTGCTTCGAATTTATACGTGTGCTTCAAATTTACAAGTACACACAAATTCGTACTTACGTGTACGTGTGAATTTAAATGTCTGTGTAATATATGAATGTATATTTATTCTGAGATGTAATGTTTACAGCCAGATGGAAGTAAAACCAACATCAACAATCAATACGGTCTTGGAATATTAGCCAATATTGCCGCTAACCCTGCTGATTCTCCAAACTCTGCTTACTACGGTAACTACTTTGCCGCCGGTAAGAACGCCATCGGTTTCATCGTCGACCCTAACAACCAAAACGGAGTAGCTCCAGGTGCAGCCGCCAATTTCGCCACTGCCTCAAGGGATCCGGCCTACTATCAATTCTTGGCTAAATTGAACCAGATATTTTACAATTTCCAGAATAATTTTGGACCTTACAACCCCAATGAGGTAATGCTGTATAATAGTTTAATTTTTATTTTTTACCGTAATAGCAAAATTTATTTTAACTCATTATGTAACTCTTCAAATCTGAAACCCTATTTAATGAATTTAATTTTCTAATTTACAGCTTAATTTCCCTGGAGTGAAAATTCAGAGCTTTGATGTTTCTCGTTTAATCACCTTCTTCGATTACTTCAACGTAAACGTAGACAATGCAGTGAATAATCACAACAACAACGGCAATCAGAACTCGAATAATAACAACGGCCAGTACTACGTTAAATTCCAGAGATTGACCAACCAACCCTTCAACTACAAGTTAAACGTCCAGAGTAACAGAAATACAAACGCCGTTGTCCGTGTCTTCATTGGACCCAAATACGATTCCAACGGACAACAGTTTACTCTTCCACAAGCCAGCCAGTACTTCGTCCAACTTGATCAATTCACAGTCCAGTGTATGTATACGATATTTCTTATATATAAGTTGACACTTATAATACACACACTAATTATTACTTAGAACAATTAATTATTTATTGTACATAAAGGAAAATAATGTTTCAAATCTTGATATAAATAACAGTAATTACTTATAATTACAACATTACCAAATAGTATCAGTTTAATACTGAATAATAGGTATTACTAATAATTACTAATAATAGGTATAACTTCTTAAAATCGAAATACGTTTTTTTTGTCAATGATTTTTATTAAAAAATGCAACCCAAATTCGTTTTCTTTGAAATAATCTTTTTTGAATATGATTGATTATTTTAATAGTTTCTTAAATGTATTTTGAATGCTAAATATAATTTATTTTTTTGATCAATATAACAGTCATTAAGATATTATTTGAAACTAAAAACGGTTGATAGTAAACTATGACGCTATATTTTACGATGTGGCGTGTAATCACTTCCTGAATAGTAGAACAATTTTTTTTTAATCATACCAATTTTCTGTTTTAACCTGTAATATAATTTATGTTGTAGTAAATAACGGCCAGAACGTGATTCAGAGAAACTCTCAGCAATCTCCACTCTACGTATACGATGCTCCAAGCTTCCAACAAATTTACAGCCAACTCCAGCAACGAAACCAAGCTTTCTTCGCCAATCAGGTTTGTAAAGAAATCAGTTTTATAGGTAGTAACTGAAGTATTGATATTTACCTGCCATTAAACACTGGAAAGTTGATTTTATATTTGTTGAGTAGAAGTTTTAAAATTATATTTAACGACATTGACCTGGGGAAGAGCTATATTTATCTATATTATACTTTTTTTTTAACTTAACGATTACTTTAACGTTTATTTCTCACACTGCATTGTGTGATCGATCCACTGTGGTTAACTCACAACACCGACTTGCCATTTTCTTGCCATTTCTATTCAAAAAAAATTAGATTTTTTCTTTGCGAGCCCAACTATAATCCACATTTCAAGTAGGGAGCTGAAGAACTGAAGAGTACAGTGTTTGGTATGGCTATAATCAGAATTATCATAAGCCTTTCCTGTTAGCTATAACCAACTGCTTACGAATACAGTGAAAGTGGTACTCTAAACTAACCGCAACTTAGATATTGTAAACTTTTCAAAATTACGAACGTTCTAAAACCGATCACAAAAAATGTATTTACTGCAATTTAAAGGGTTTAAAATAAAAATTTTAGAAATACTGATTATGTAAACTGCTTTTTAGCGTTCGTTAAATTAAAATTTTTGTTTTTCTACATAAAAACACGGTAACATGGCATTCGGATTTCTCTCGAACACAATTCACAAACTATCATCGACTACTTTGAAATTCAGTTTTAAAAACTGCTGAACATTGTTGTTAAATAGTCTATATTATATTAAGTCTGATCATCTTTTCGTATCAACCATATTAACCTCGACGTTGGTAATTTGTAATCTGAGTTTCCAGGAAAATGTAATTTTGAAGTTGTTTTATGCTTATTAATGAATGTTTATTTTTCTTTCTATTGCGATAATTTTTTTTTAAATGTTTCATTTTACGCAATTATTCTTTGTAAAAAATTGTTTTAATGTTTCTATTCTATTACTTGTAGTTATTTTTAATTTCCGTACGGTAAAAAATTATGTCTTTCTGTGCAGGCTGCTAACAGATTCTGGGGTTTCCCTCAACGAGCTCAACTTCCAAAAGGTAAACCAAGTGGGCAAGAATTCGTCTTTTACGCTATTATCACCCAAGCAAGTCCAAACAACAACAATGTAAATTACAATAACAATAACCAGAATGACAACAACTACAATGAATATAATAACAACCAGAATAATAACCAAACATACAACAACAGTAACCAGAATAACAATAACCAGAATAACAATGAGAATTTCAACAACCAAGTCTATGATATTCAGTTCTACGACAACAAATCCCTTGGTTTCCCATTCAACAGACCAGTCCAGGATGCTTATTACAACACACCAAATCAGTACTTCAAGACTGTTACCATCTACCATAAATCACAAAATTATAATTAACAAAAAATATTTATTTTTTAACTGCTATTAAACGCAGTTAATAAAAATACATGACTTCAATTATTCTTTGTACATGTTTAAAGAAAATTAATAAAAAAAAACTGTCTAATGCATCCTATTATCTGCATCTTTTTATTTTTCCTTATTCCCTATAGAATAAACCGCAAACCAAGTTTTACTTCCTAACTAAAATGTAAAAATAAAGAAATTAAATGAGCCCCTACTTGGAACTAAAGTGATTTTATATCGTTTTAGCTCCTAGAGTAAGACCCACCGGCTTGGTCTAGTGGTGAACGCGTCTTCCCAAATCAGCCGATTTGGTAGTCGAGAGTTCCAGCGTTCAAGTCCTAGTAAAGTCAGTTATTTTGGTATGGATTTGAATACTAGATCGTGAATACCGGTGTTATTTGGTGGTTGGGTTTCAATTAACCACACATCTCAGCAGTGGTCAAACTCAGACTATACAAGACTACACTTCATTTACACTTCATACGTATCATCCTCAATCATCCTCTGAAGTATTATCTGAAAGGCAATTATCGGAGGCTATACAGGAAAATGAAAGCTCCTAGAGCAAACACTTATAATATTCATTACTATAATTGCCCCTATATAACAAATATCTAATTTTTAAAAAGCTCGTAAGATGAAGAAATATTTATATAATTTTCTGCAAATTAATTGTTTAATTTTTTGTAACGTAACAATGCATTATTTGCTTTTTAAGCAGAATCATCAACTGATATAAAACTGTTTCATCGAATAATTTTTTGATAACACCAATAACTCTAAACTTAATAATTCCAACACCCAATAACTTTAATAGCTCTAACATTACTGGAGGCTTATTTAATATAAATATATTCTTTTAACTTTTTAGCTGGAGATTATACCTATGGAAAGGTAAGCGTGGAGAACGCATAAAAATCAATACTAATATTGCTCACCACATATTGAAAAACCTTTTTATAAATATTTAGGGAAAACCTTCATGTGTAATTAAGCTTATGCAACAATCTGCTACTGAATTAGATACATTTATGAAAATTTTAATTCGTTTATTACTTTTATTTTATAGGTGAAATTGACCAATAAAGCAACTACAAAAAGAAAACATTTTACAATGTAGATGCTGGTCTTAAGGCTCAACTTTTACCTAAGCTCAAACTGAAAGTTTTATTCCACGATACAAAAAGGACAATTCCTTTAGAAAAAGTACACGTATTAGGCAACATGCATAAGCAAATTAGCAAACTTAATGGATACTATGAAAATCTTTTTTCCAAAACCATATGTTGTGTGAAAATTCTGAAGGTGGGAGAAGGGGAAGTCTAAGATTAGCGACTCATGATCAATGAAATACTACTTAAAGAAAGAGTAGTGATGCTATTACCGTTCCAAGGAAACTTAGACATGAGGCAACAAAAGTTGTCTCGCCTGTATTGTTCTATAAATCAACACATTTTAAAAGTGAGGTTTCAAACTCTCCATTTAAAATTACGGCAGAATGAATAAAACACTCAAGCTAAAGGAGGAAATATTTCATGTAAGAACTCAAATCAAACTTAGGGAGATGGTGATGCCTCAATTGTTTGTGCAGAAACAATAACATATAAGCTTTTAATATTTCTTTATTATTTTAATTGGCGGATAGGTTTGTCTAATTTTATGTTAGTAAGGGTTAATATTAGTAAGTACTGACTTCAAAAAGGGAAATGGCCTGGAAAAAGGCCAGTAAACTAATTAATTACCTTGGGAATAGTCAACCTGTAGTTTTCTATTTAATTCTCATTGATGTTTGTACAAGACCTTTCTGTATTATAAGATGTAAGCATATGACTGGGAACTATCCCAATATATATCAGAATGTAACCTGATAATGTTTCCGTTCTGAAGAAAATAATTCCTCGTATTAAGAATGGTTGTCATTAGCTACCTGTATTGCCAGGATTGGTACTATTTGAACAACTTCTGCAGTTAGAAGTATGCCTTGATTTTAGAATGACATTTAGACAATTCAGTCGAAAGTATTAATTCACACCCATTCAAAGTGTTTCTTTTAAATTGGGTAAACACAGAAAAATTGCTCTGCACTTACCCGTTATTCTCTTCTAAACGTTTAGTTTATTAGACTTTTTCTAATGTGATTTGACCACTTCATTTTTTGGTCTAACAAGCCATGAAGATTTCCCATTCTCATATTATATAATTTTCATTATCATCCCGTAGATTTATGTAAAACTTTTTGACTTTTACGTAATTTTTTTATACTCGTTATTCACTAAATTTATTATAATATAAAAACTTAATCTTCAACATCCCTTTGGAAAACACCCATTTCGAATTTCTTATAGGTAGACACCTTACACTGAGTCTAGTAGTACAGTATCGCTAATACATAAATAAAAACAACCATTTCATCACTCTCCTATTAACGCCGAAATTGTATAGTAACAATTTTACTCTTCATGAAGTACCGTTTACATTTTATGTATCGATCACAATTGTAAAGTCTTAATTACATCCAACCAAGTTTTAATCTCTTAACGTAGTAGTAAAAACGTTTAAGTAAAAGTTCTTTATGAAAATAGATAAATTCTGAGGCTTTAAGATAATATGAAAATTATTTTTCACTATTCTACAGTTTTAGCGTAAATGTAAATAAGGAAGATAAGGGGGAATTTTGCGAATTTCCCATATTTTTCTGTCATATTAATTGTTAGATTACTTCCTCCCTTCAGGAATTAAGAAAATTATTTTAGCTTTTCAGTCGTGGCTCAAAGTTTTAGCTTATTAAATCAACCCAAACCTAAGCTAAAACCGATCTTCTAAAACTGCAAATAATTTTCTTTGGAAAATCCTTTTACTTATTAATGACGATAAAAAATTAAAACTTTGAATAAATAATATTTTAAGATTCCATCATGCTTCTGTAATCGTAGTTTTTGCTCTAAAATTGAGACTCTGATAGCGTTTAAACAACAGCTGGAATTCAACGTTTTGTATCACTAAAGATTGAAATTACTGCTGCTTTAGCAAGCAGCCCAAGATTCATAAAAAATTCTTCACAAATCATAACCAGGACATTTCTATTTTAACGAATTTAACCCTTACTGAAGTTCCTGGTTAGTAAAATTTACGTTGAATATATCACTCTTTGGTTCTGCTAGGCTTTCCCCTAAGATTTATTTATGGGTTTTTTCTTGTCAATTGATTCAGTAGGTCAAGCGCCATTGAACTGAAAATTTGTAAAAATTTTTGAATTTTTGTAATTTTTTTTGAATTCCAAAAAAAATATTTACGTGTTACTATTTTTTTTTTTTTTTTTTAATATTGCGTTTCTCTTCAAAGTTACGAAGTTTAAAAAGAAAATATTTCCTATTTATTTTTAAAAATGAAATACGACTGACATCTGGTAGAATATTATAGCTTGAAAACTTTCTTTAACTTTATTTCTATTATCTATTAAAGAGTTTATTTGATTTTTTGTAACTACAAACAAAACGCTCCCTAAAATTAAATAATAAATGAAAATAATTAATATAAATTAGCTTGGGGAAAATTATTATCTAATAATTCTCGAGGATAAAAAATGTTAAGGATAAACATGTAACACATGTTCTCTCACTATAAAATAAAATTAATTTGATTTACTTTCAATATATTAAATAAATGAAAAGACTGAAAATAATTAAAACGAATCGATCTAGATGAAACGATTAAGTCATTTACTAACAGCTAAATAATCATTAAATCAGGCAAACCCGATAATCCATATCAAAATATTATAAAAATTAAAAACATTAAGGGCTAAAATAACTCTCATAAAAAATGCTTTTACTGAATGCATCGCATTTTAAAAATCTGACAAACCTTTTACGTAAAATATTAGTCACGTCAAATCAAACAAAATCTCACTTATGTTAACTATCACAGAAACGTTTTAACTAAGTTGCTAAATGTGGCAACTTGTTATACTTAACTAGCCTTTTAGACGTTGGGGGGTTGGGCTCGGAAATATTTTCCTTTCGTAATTCATGCAAATTTACTGTTGGCACACGATTCCATTTCACTGTACTCAGTGTCATCAAAGAAAAGGATTTTAAGACAAAAGTTAACTAAAAAAGGGGAGTTAACTTTAGTAAGGACTAAAGTTTTGCATTAAAACAGTTAACTGTTCAAATAAACTTAATGAATTCAGCATCTTGTTGAATCCAGATTTTTTCAAAGCGCTCCTGCCAAATTCTAACGAGTACACTTTGCGAAATAGCCAATAACTTTTATTAACTGGTTAGATAAAGACAAATAAAATACATTTTAGAAAACAAAAAAATATAATTGAACAAATTCAGCTAATTATAATAATTAGTGAGACAGATGAAACTGTTAATCGCCACACATTTTCTCTAACCGTGGTATTAAATCTGGATACAGCCATCCTCACTTCCTTCTCCACATTAATTTTCGCGCAATACTTGAATTTTATCACAGCAGCTGCCGTAAACCCGATTTTGCACAAGTAAGAAGTTGTAAATAGAATTAAAATTTTCTTAACGTTTCCATTTAGAAGTGGATCTTTTACTGACAACTAAAATTCAGTTAATTCCATGTTTCTAAATTTTGTTTTCAACATTTAGCCATAAGTCAATCAGATTTTCTTCTTCTGCAGCAGTAATTCAAATAAAAGATACTAAGTGGATCTTAAATCCATGCAAATTTATCAGTATTATTGTTTGAAAATATTTCACAAAGTGATAAGCTGTGATCATTTTTTAAAAAATGGATTTCATACCTCAAGAGAAATCGAGTCCTTTGGAGGGCAGAAATTGTTCCAACAAGAGGAAAGCATTCCTTGCTGCCGTCTTCATTAATTTTTCTGTCCCACAACTTAAGTTTTTTTATAAGAGCTAAAATCTTCTCAATCGACTTTAAAAGGTGTCTCTTGCTTCTCTACAGGGAGAGAAAAAATCTTCATTCATATAATGTTCATTAAACCTTTGTTCCTCCTCTTTAAGAAAAGTATAAATTTCTTTTTAAACGTACATTTGCAGTACGTTTGCATTTTAAACGTACTAGACAATACATTACCACCAGAAAGCCATGGCAAAGTGCTGTAGTTCAACAAATGCATGTGTTCAGATCCCACATCTTCACATACTTTTTTAAAAATCTTGCCTTTAAAAGGCCGAGTTTTTATAAAGTTTAATACACTCACTACATATTCTCAGACACGGTTTAATGCAGAACTGATATTTTAACGCAAGCACTTTCCTGTGAATAATGTATTGAGTTACTGTGCTTCAGGGGCTTTGCTTCGAATAATAACCTAAAATCCTCCATAACAGCTTGACATAGATAGAATAACTTCAGTGCAGACACCAACTCCAAAGCATTTAGTCCACACCAAACTGTTTTCGAATACAAAAATATAAAGCAACAGGTCTAGAGACTTTGCATTAACATCATTATTATTATTATATGCGGCTTCATCCAGCTACAAGTCAAATTCTTTCCCTTTTAATTTTTTCAATTAATTGATATTTGAGATCCTCCTCCATGAGCTGTACTCTGCGGCTAATAGTGTTATTAAACAAAAGAACTTATGAAAGTATTATCTGTTCATTCTTAGAAGAAGATATGAAATAAACAAACAGCGAGGGTGGTAGTGTATGTATATACAGCACACTATTGTACGCGCCGAGCTGTTGTAGCTACCGGAAGTTTATAAACAAAACTTCATTGTTTACCACTGACTTCAAAATAACAGTATAAATTCTCTTACTCCATACTGGATATTTTAATTCTCTTTTAAAAGAAATATATTCATCATTTAGTTCTGTGTTTCAGTACTTTTTTTGGTTCGCATGACTGTGTGTATATTCGGTTATTGTGTGATTATTGTCAATTATTGTGCGATTTATTTACTGTGCCATTATTATTATACTTGCACATTATTATTGTGAGATATGGTAGAGTGATTAGTCTGTATCTGTGTGTATTCGAATAGTTATCGGTATGGCTGATATATCAGGAACATCTTTTAAGAAGCACAGAAAAGGGAAACATTTGCGATTTGGTGAAAAAAGTAGTTTTAAACGTATTGAATCAACTGCTGGAGAAAAGTCCTACGTTGGTTAAAAAGGAAGTTGTGAAACTTACTTCTGAATTAATTGGTGTGTCGTTTAGAAGTATTAAAAGATTACGGACTGATATATGTAGGAAAGGAAAGGTAAATCTCCTGTTAAAAATAGAAAACGTGGAATACATGTGCTAGGAAAATGGAATTTTGACAAAAATGTAATAAGATTTTCTGCACACAATCTCTTTTTCGACATGAAATACCAATCCTAAAAAATTTCTGGCTGGAATAAACTGTGACAAGAGTTTACTGAAGATTGGACGCACTACTTTATACAAATTACTGTTGCCAATGGATTTCAAATTTATTAAAAGAAATAAATAAAGTGTGATTATGGATTGAGATGAGATCATCATTTTGCAGCGTAATTATTTAAAAAAAAAAGAGCGAATTATAGAAAAACAGGTAGAAATACATTTTATTTCGATGAGACGTGGGTAAATTAAGGCCACTCCACTTCAAGAATTTGGTGTGACACGACAGTTACATCGGTAAAACAACATTTCTGTTAGTATTAAACAGGGGCCAGCAATCTCAACAAAAAAAAAGGTTAGCGATTAATTGTGGTACATATTGGCAATGAAAATGGATTTTTAGAGGGAGATTACTCGTTTTTGAATCCAAAAAATCTGTAAACTACTACGATGACATGAACGGAGATATTTTCAGGAAGTGGTTTGAAAAAGTATTGTTGTAATGGACAATGCTCCGTACCACAGTGTAAATCTGGAAAATATTCCAACAGTTCTTGGAGGAAACAAGAAAGTGCTTCATAGCTGCAATCAAAAGATACCCACTTTGAAGAAAACAGTTTAAAAGTAGAATTCCTTGAACATGTAAAACACAATCGTGACAAATTTAATAAATGTTTAATCGATGATTTGCCTGAAACAAAAGGTCGTACGGTGTTAAAGCTTCCTCCTTATCACTGTAACCTTAATCGAATCGATTTACTATATAGCCAAGTAAAAGGCTGTGTTGCCCGAAATAATAATGCATATAAAATGAAAGACGTTGAAATCCTGCTTGAAAAGGCGTGAACGAGGTATCAACTAAAAAGTGGAAACAGTACAATTTTTTTTTTTTTTTTGTTTAAAAATTTGCCTCAACCAAACGCCCAATAGCCCGTACATACTGGGTGTATGGGGTTCACCTCCTACTGCAGTGGGATCCACTAAAAATCACTCCCTCACGCAACGTGATGCCGTCGATGGCATAATCTCAGCACCACACGCTTCACGGGCACACCTCACATTCATACAAATATTTACACCTCTCATTCACACTCTATTTACAAAAAAAAATATATATATACACTACATAACACATTCAGACATCATTTACACTCAACAATTACAATCAATAATATATACAGCTCAGAATACATATACCACAGCTATGCCGGCATATTGGTGACGACAATGTCAAGGAACCCCCGCCACCCGCCACAGAAGGCTGGCACCCATCGCTGCCCTCAACCGACATCTCCGTTGTCCGCCTCGCGGTCCTCTTCTATCAGTTTCCGGTGTAAACCACCTTTTAAACCACCGGGCACACACAGATCCATCTCTCACCGGAAGAGAGCATCACCCACATGACCTTCCCCAGCGAGTTCAAATCGTCATATGGTATCTCCTGTCTCCATCTCGTCACACAAAGAAGGTGTACTCCATTGTATCCACTTCATCACAGCAGTGGCACAGTTCTGTGCACCTCTTTCCGATCCTGTAGAGGTAGACCCCGAACGACCCACGACCCGACAACCACTGAGCCGTCCAGAAGTCCACCTCTCCATGCAGTATATTGACCCAGTTAGCCAAGGTGTAGGTCCAGTGCCCCTCCTTCGCACTCCGCCACCTCTCCTGCCAGTCAGCCAGCAAGCGGCCCCTAGCTTTCTCTCTACCATCTGTGGCTTTATCTCTTCTTTCTTTGGCCAGCAGGTCCAACGGCGGCATACCAGCCACCACCAGTGAGGCATCCAATGATATCGTCCGGTAGAGCCGCGCAACTCTTATCGTCAGCCTCCTATATATGCCACTCAATCTCCGGACATTTCTCACCACTCCAAAGGCCTCCCACCATACCGGTGCCACATACAAAATCATCGATACCACGGTAGACGCCAGCATTCTGCGCTTAATTGTCTTAGGACCCCCAGTATTGGCCATAAGCTATTAGTTTTATAACCAATAACTTATTGTTACTTGTAATATAATTTTATTAGCCTAATCTCAAACTGAACTTCTTAAGTTTAGTTAGGAAGTTTACATAAAGTAGTTTCAGTACTGCTAAATTTTTTCAGATCTGTTTCCTAATACAACGCGCCGCTGTAATGTTCGAATTTCTGAAATTTGTTAATTTCTATCATTTGGGTTTGTTAAGCGTCAAGACATGCGTCGCGGAGAGTAGAACTCCTCCGTTTCGTCGTGTGCAGCCGTCGTCATGCAACAACTCCTTGTCGATAGAGTTTCTTCACAATTTCGTCTCCTGTACAGTTCAGCAAATCCCTGTATATAATACATGGGAGTATAATACATGGGAATACTCCATGGGAGTATAAATACTCCCATGGAGGTATTTAGCGCACCATGCGGGTTCAATCTTAATGTCTAAAAGTCCAAGTGTCTTAGCTTTGAGTAGCTGTGACGATTTAGGTCGTTAATAATTTCAATATACGGTCCCAGAGCAGTCTTCCTTGTGTCTTTCACAGATCCTCCGGCATTTTCTGCGATCCCTCGAGCAATCACAATAGGACTGTTCTTATTAAAAGTTTCTTCTTTCCTCTTTATCACCAAGTATTTTGGCAACGCTATACTTCACTTTGATTCAAACTTAGTTCGATTCTTCTTTTCAACATCACTAAACTCAACGCTTTTCCTTCACTTCGCTTGCGAGGACAAAGGCTCTCTTGGACGAGGATTGTGTACCCTTTACCACGGAAATCGTGGAAGTTGAAGTTTCCATGAGCAACATGACGCTAATCAATACACAAAGTGCGAGCGGAGAGCCGGTTGGGAATGCTCCGGATCACTGGTCCTGCCTGTGTTCTCCTAGTCAGCCGCCTCCCACAGATTTAATCCTAGCCGAGGAGTCATTTACAGCCTGACCCACTATACCGACATTCCAGGGCTCGCACATAGCAGTAAGGATTTTGATAACCTCACCCACCGGACAATCCGTGCGAAGGACATAGTGACTGGCTCAACATGAAAAGATCATGTTCATGCTTCCCGACCCTGCTGCAAGCAGCGAAACGGAGAAGCACAACTGTTACGAGCTCGGATAGCTCGATACCGCCAATCCCGGTACTCCACAGAGAAGCTTCTGAGCAATACTATTGCCTTGTAGGCCGACATAAGGACATAAGTGAAAGTACAGAAGTACCACATCGGTGTCCGTCCTGGATGTATGCGTAGATGTTATTGCACGGACGTGGAGCTGGGTTTTATCCGGAGCCTCATTAATACAAAAAGTAGTACAAAAGTAAAGATCATTACACCCGCACTTTGCGAAGTAAAGTTGTAGTACTACGAATGTAGTAGTAGTAGTAGCTCGGGAAGTATGAACATGATCTTTTTCGCCAACGTTGAGCGGAGTGCGGACGGAGATAGCTTGTCCCTCCTCCATATGGTGAGATCGGGTTGAGGGTGAGCTGAAGTAAGCTTGCTCTGCTGAAGTCTTGCGCCGCTCATCTTGAGTCAAACACTTATGTCGTTGGCTCGGATTGTCCGGTGGGTGATGTCAAAGTATCATCATTTAGTCAATTAATTTTTGTTTTTTACTTGACTGCATCGATATTCAGGTTGTAATATTTTTGGTTATATAAATTGTTATATAATATTTACGCACAACCTGTGAGTATATGTAATTGCACGGATGTGGGTTTGGATTTTGTCCGGGAAATTATTATTATTATTATGTACCCATCTACTACTTACCTGCGGATTCAAGGCAGTGAAAATTTTAGAAACGGTATCTATAAAGACATTTCTCCTGAAATTCACCACTGAATCTATTCCACCTTTCTTATAAAGGGGTTAAATAATTTAAAATTTAAACTTGCTTGGAATCCTACCTGTCCTAAACATAATATTAAACAATTCTAACAGCTTATACAGTAATGTAATTTTATAAAACTCATAAGGAATTTGATCCACTCCAGATGACTTTCGGCTTTTTTAAAAGGAATTTTAACTCCTTTCTTCTAAAATCAGCATCTAGAAAATAATTTTCTGTGTATGGCCCAGCAAGTGAGATTGGATCTAATAGTATAGCGGGCTTTAACCGGTCACTAACATAACTAGCCCGCTCTTGGTTTCTTATTGCCTTACTAATTTACTTTTAAATTTACTTGTGACTTATCAGAAACATTTTGTGTCGTGTGAAAACGAAAGGATATTAAGGAGTTTTAACTGGTGATTTTTGCGTTTTGAATCACTCAACCGTTTAATTTCTAACCTAAATAAAGCATCCTAGTAAACTCATTTTTAATCAGTCTATACTCATTCTATACTCATTTAAAAATGGAAAGGCTTTATTAAACATTTGCATCACAACTTATCAAAACATAGTTGTTAAGGCTTATATCTGTCACTACTAACGTCACTTTGACCGTGACTTGGTCGGTCACGATATCTCCGTACCGTTTATCGTAATAATTTTTCCATAATAACCTCGGTAAAGCTGTAAACATTGACCCTCATCGATTACACTATTCATAAATTGTTCTAATCAATCGGTAAATGGTGTTAGTAAACTTGTGCAAGTATTTTGCTTAGTAGACTTGTGCAAGTATTTTTAAATTATTCATATAATTTATGCAGTTCAAAGATATTTCTGCTACGTCGCTTATCGAACTTCCCTAAAACAAAATTCACCTACGAACATCATTTTTCCTCTCTATCACCCTTTGTTCAACCGTTAATAATAACAACGGCGATTCTGTTATTATCAATTTCATCTTTCAAACATTTTTTTAACCTAGCCAAACATCTCTTCTCCACAAGGACTTTTCAACACGTTGTCTGACATTTTCTGTTCTCTACCTATACTTATACTTTTATCACCTAAAACTATAAAGCCCATATTATCACTCTACGGTAATACATCTGAATCCCAATTATTACGATTAATATAAACTAGAAAATGTTTAAAATTCATTACCTTATTTAATTTCACTATAACTGCATATTTATTACTAACATTTCTAAATCTAATATTACCTCTAAACTAAGAGTTTCTCTTTAAGCCTAGTGGTAAACTCCCACTTTCCCTACCAAAAGAGATCTTTACACTGCACTCCTATATCCAATTTAAAGGTATAAAATAATTATTAATAATCCTATAGTACGTCCGAGAAGTACCCTTACCCCGTCTCTGTATTTAACATGTTGGTCTTGCAACATTTCTTGGGGTTGGTAAATATTTATAATCAGATATATGTTTACGATTTATTCGATAAAATATTCTAGTCTACGCTTTAAGAAAAACTGCGTGGATGAACAAAAAAAATTGAATACAGCAGCTGTCATTGTCTCATAAGTTTTTTTTTTTTTTGAGAGTTATCATGTTCTAATTTAGAAAGATTTTAAGAAATCTTTAAGTTTTTGTATCACTCTAATTTTCCTGAGAGTTTCAACTTTGCTTATTGAAATATTTTGTATACATGGTTTTTAGCAACAAAATATCTATGATCTTCATAAAGAAATCGTATAGTTTAACTTATCTCTTAAAAGATATTCATAAATACATGTTTCATTAAAAAACATTGAGTCAAATTTTATAACGATAAAAGATTATTATGTGTATTTTTAATCTATTATGCTTTTTAGTCAGCTGATGAATTAATTTCCTCATAAAGCGAAATTCGGCAAATTTTATTGTTATAATTGTGGTATGGCATAATACTAATACTAGTTGTAATAAAATTATTTTACATCTTGATTAGTATTGCATGGTTACTGTAAGACTTTAAACTCAAACTTTTTTTTTTGGAATTGTTTAGAATTCGCTTTACAAAAATCGTTAACAGATTAAAATAATCACTAAACACTAATTATTTCTTCGTTAATTATATAAAACTCTTTTCTAACTTCATTTTAAAAGAAAAAACTTAAAACATTACAAAAAAGAACAAAATCAAAACCAGTGGCTTACTTCCGGCTATTGTAGACAACCTGTCAAAAGTTTTTTTTTTAAATAGTTGCAGTTTCGTCCTGATGAGTAGAAATAGTACTCCTGTTACATTCGCTTCAATCAAGTAAACAAGAAATAAAATTATTTTATTAAATCAAATGAGGGAAAAGAATAAAAAAGACATTTTCTTCATGAAAAATTATTCAGTAAAGATTAAAATAAAACAAGATTAATGTATACTGTATAATTAAAAAAAAAAATTAAATGTTCAGTAACTCCAAGAAATAGATGTTACCGAAAAGATTGCAGTACACTAGTTTGTTAGCTTGTGCCTGGGTCCACCAACCTCCACACATTCGTAAAACATTGGAGAATATTACGAATGACTTCTTTGTGAGTTTTGGGAAATCGTCACCCTCACGGAAAACGTTATTGATATGGGAGAAGAAAAATTTTGTAACGGTGTTCTTGATGCGCTTCAAAGTGGGAAGCTGAGCACTCGAGCTGAGACGTGTTTTGCTGTGGAGGCATCTATTTAACAATTACCGACCACATCAACTCGCAAACGTTCCGCAAAGTTAGGCATTCCAAGATCGACAATGCAACACCATATGCGGAAAGACTTTGAAAATTAAATGTTTTCATCCAGCCACAGTTAATGTGTTGAGTGACAATGACCTTGATCAACGTGGTTATGTATCTCAGTTATTGCTTGAACGCTTTCCGAGAGCAAATGATAAAAAGAACATCATGTTTTCAAACGAGTGTGCGATTTATAGAAAACTCTCGTAACCAAAATGAGTTTTTTTCATTTTGGGCGAAAGACAATCCTCACTTTTTTCAGGAAACCGAAAGCCATCCGTCTTACGATTTGAGCTTTGAGCTGGGAACAGCTGAATATTTTCTTGGTTCTTATTTTTCGATGGCACAGTTAATCAACACAGTTATTTGAGAATGATCGAAGAGTGGTTGCTTCCATAATTAACGGTAAAAGGGATCGCTGACCTCATTACGTTTCATCAAGACGGATCTCCAGAGCATTTTGCTTTGAATGTCGGTAGACGTTTCAATGAAATTGAAACTCCGAGTCGCTGGGTCAGAAAAGTTACCGGCTTCATTGCCTTGGCCAGAAAGAAGCCCTGACCTCACCACACCTCACAATGCACTCTGGGATTTTGTAAAAGAAGAGATCCGAAAACGCAGATACGTCAGCAACAATCAACTCTACTATACTGTTCGATCAGCATTTGAAATGATCATCCCTGATATGCTGTTGCAGATGAACAACCGGATAAGGAAGCGCATGTAGCTGTGCTTTGAACATGATGGAACCCGCACAGACGTTTTAGATCCACAGAAGGTAAACTCTACCAATGCTAATAATTTCAAAACTAGCGTAAAGGAACTTCCCGCCCACTCCGTAATTTGCAACCTGCTTTCTTAATTGTTATGTGACAACAAATTAACAGTAACATCGTATAAGAGTTAGCCGATATCGTTTAATAGTTGGGTGTCTAAAACAATGGTCCCCAAATAAAGCCACCATAGCAAGAATCTCATTTTAAGTTGTATTCTGTTTTTTCAGCAGATGTTTAACGTCTTGTAAAGACTCATTGGACTAGAGGCAGCATTTTAGTGTTCATGAACATCCTGAACAAAAAACACCCTGAGATTTCTATGACTGAGAACGCCGTCTACAATTCCTAAAAATCTGCTATTTTCTAAATGTATAATTAATCTATTCTTGCTTATCTACTTGCACATCCTCTTGATTAAAAGACCTGCCTATCATTTCCCGAAGTTAATGAAAGATATTTCAGCTTATAACTCGATTTTTTTAGGATCGTTTACACTCGGAATGTAATAAAATATTGTCGCATGTTCGCGGCTCGATCAGGATATTGAGAGATTGACAATTTAGAATGTTTATTTAATTACAGTTTATTGGTTAAAAAGATAAGTAAAACAAGACAGATCAATAATAATGACAATGGTGATGATAATAATAATAATAAGCGAGAATAATAAAGCAATTAATGAAAAATAATAAATAAACAAATATTAATTATAGTGATCACAACCACAATAATAATCAGGATAAGAGTAATAATAATAATAATAATAATAATAATAATAATAATAATAACAACAGACAATAAAAAAATCTCACAATAATAATAATAATAATGCCATTAACACTGGTGGCATTATGGCATTACAAAATCCATTAGACAATAATGGCAGCAGTAAACAATAATAATATTACATATCAATAACATACAATCATAAATGTCACCGAGAACACATACAAAACAGAATAATCGTCAGGATTTATTTACAGGTAGACATATAGAATGGAAAAGCAGAATTCAGTCCCATAGAATGATTGCTAGTCTTAACACTTTTAACCACTAGTCTTGTATTAATAACAACAATGCAATAGATAAGAGAAATATAAAGTTCTTTCACTGCGAATGCCTTTGCTGTTCACAAATCAAACTACCCTAACAGTTTATGAATGAAATGTAGTACATTATTTCTTTCACTTTTAGTCTTACAATAACTCACCGATAGTCTTTCTTGTTTACTGGAATTACTCGTGGCGAATTACATCTATTATATTATTATAATACTGGAATTACATCTTACTTAATTCACACTGGAAATTCGCTCTTTCACTGTCCTCCCCGCAGAATACTCTCGCTAACTGACGTCTGGCACTCCCGTCTCACAGACTCACACCGCAGACTCTCCTCGCTGGGCTGACGTCGTGACGTCTCGCTGGACTGGTTCGCAGAACTCATCTTTAACTGGTCTTCCCCGGAGTATTTATAATTCTACCTTCTTTACCTGCCGGACCGGACCCAACTCGAAGCATGAGAACGTACAACCGAACCCTTTCTGTTTCCTATGAAATCCCAAACCTTGGTCCGGTAACACTTCTCACGAAACGAACATCTGTTTAGGTGTGGCAGCGGGCAGTATTACAAAAGACGATTGTTAAACAGACCTGTTACCTTACTAAAAGGGTTCCTTCTAGCTCCTTTCTAGATTCCTCCCATTATTATATTTTCTAATAATTTCTTCTTAATTGGCAGGAATCCAATGCTCAGGTCTGTTATGTCGGTCTTGTACAATATCATCTAAATAAAGGATAAATAACAGTGATCTAACTGCTGTACCAAATATTATTGCTACATTTCACCATAACCTAATTAGAGCGGTTACTATATTACACTCAAAAACGATTGAACCGAAACACTTTTATCACACCTTAAATGATCTACTTTTAAATTTTGCCAACAGAACCATCCTTGGATAAATAATAAAATACGCGTCTCTATATTAGAGCGATCCATGTTTTTGTGAATCCAGGTTTTGTTTTATTATTTTTTATGAAAAAGTATATCCATTTACATAAAATATTTTTCAAAAAAATTTCATAAAGATAGAAAAGTTGCTTCATCATTATCATCATCATCTGTTGGTCTGCCTGTCGGCAGATCCCTTACGCCATTGCCGTCTCCATCCATTTATCTTTCAGTCCTTTACATTTGTCCCTTTGTAGCCCAAGCTTCATCTTATCTATTAATTTCATCCTTCTTCTTCCTTATTTCTTTTCTCCTTCTACTGACCCTTTCAACGCAGTTGTCAAGATTCCACTTCCTCTGACCACATGTCCTAACCAGTGTCCATTACTTTCGTGTACTTCCTCCATAACTGCTTCTTTAATCCAGATCGTTACTTTCTCAATGCTAACTTTATTTATCAATCTTACTTTCACCATACCTACATATTAAATTTTCAATCCAGTTCTTTTCCTTCCTTAACCCGAAGTCCAGACTTTTACTTCACAGTAATTTTCTCTTCTTAATGAAGGCTTCCTTTGCTATTACTATTTTATTCACTTGTTCTTACCATTAAATACTTTTAGTTGTACTTCCATCAATTTAGTTTCTCATTACATTCTTTTTCATTCCTTCCTCCAAGGCTGTTAACCATCTCTGAAACGCCTGAGTGCTAATGGCATTCTGTTGATGTTACCATATCAACAGTAAACTTTATTTACTTTATTTTTCAACCTCCTACACTTATTTCTTCTTCTCTTTCTTATAGTATATTCCTTACAATATCTTCAATACAAATATTGAACAGTGTTGGTGAAAGCCAACATACTTGCTTACAACCTCTATTTCGACCCACCCAGTCCGTCATATTCTTATTTACTTCCATTGCACAAGTATAATTCTTTAATTAGTCATTCCATTCTACTTTTTTCTCTTTAAGAATCTCCATCATTTCCTTCCATTTGACTCTTAACAAATGCCTTCTCTAAATGTATGAAACCCATACATGTTCTTCTTCTTCATGTTCATACCTCTTCTTCTCTCTAAATCTCTCTTTACAAACACAATTAGTTATCCAGTGACATCTTTGATTCCTTTTCCTTTTCCAAAGCCAAACTCTTCCTTCCCTTCATTCTCTTTTATTAATCTTACTAACCTCTGGTTTAGGATCCTTAACAATGTGTTAGTGACAAAAGCTATTAAACTTATTGTTCTGTATTCTGTACTTTTTCTAGTATCAATTTTCTTTGGAACTGGTATCATAGCCCCCATATTTATAAAGTCTTCAGCCCATTTTCTCCCTTACTGCATATCCTATTATACAGTTCTACTATTTCTTCCAGTCCTTCTTCATTAAGCATTTATAATGCTTAGCTTCAGTTTATTTTTAATCTTCATTTCTGTAACTGCTTTCTGTATTTCACATTTTAATATAAATAGTCATTTATTAGTTTTGGCTACCTCAGAATCCTTTTCTGTATTTAGATCTTCAGGTTTCTCTCTTGTCATATGAAGAAGATTCTCCATTTATTCATTCAAGATTTCTTTCTCTTCATGGTAAAGGGTTTTACTATCCTTACCCTCAATTTCTCTCATTTTACCATTACCTTTTCATTTTCTCCATTTAATGCTCTTCTCCTTCCTGTACATCATATCATACTATCCTTTCTTTTCTAAAACCTTAATATCATTGCATTCTTCCTTCAACTACCCTTTACTAGCTTTTCAAATTTCCCTCCCTAATTCATTATTTAATTTGCAATGCCTAATTTTCTCCACAGGTAATATTATGCCTCTTCTTTCTTCTGTTTACTAAAGCATTTCTGTTTATCCATGGTTTCTTGATTCTATTTCCCTCACAAAATAGGTTACTGTTTTCTTTACTGTTTGTACTAAATAATATTTTATTCTCATCCAATTCTTCTCATTTTCCTTTTTGCTTTCTTAAACTGCCTTAGTTTTTCTCCCACTATTTACTCATACAGTTTCTTCAACTTATCTTTTATTTCTTAACTATCTTCCTTTCTCTACTTTTGTAAAAGCTATTCTCATTTCCATCATAATTAGTGCATGATCACTACTGATATCTGTACCTGTTAAAACATTGATTTAGTTAACACCATTTCTATACCTTTCATCCGCTATGATATGGTCTATTTGAAATAAGCTTTGTCCCCAAGGGATACCTAAGCATATCTCCATCATTAACGATTTTTGAACAAAGTTTTTGTTATAATTAATTTTTTCTTAGCAAGATCTCACAAATCTGTTCCCAATCCCATTTCTTAGCCCTAATCTAAGCTGATTGTTTCAATGAAACTTCTTTCTTCACCTTCTCTGTCCTCAGCATTCAAGTCTCCCATAAGCATCATTCAACAGCCCTTTAACAGTTTTATAATATCTTCAATACTACCATGCATCTCTTAATAATACTTTCTTCTTCGTAATTAACACTGGCAAGTATAATCGCATTATAACTAAATCTTTCACAATCCTTAATGATATTAATCTATAATTTATATATCACACTTTCTGCACCCTTTTTGCTACCCCGTTCCTCATAATTATTGTCTCTTTTTTCCTTTCTTCCTTCCAAAATAGAATATGACAACTTCTCCACTATTTATTTAACCCTGCCCTATCTAACTTCACTGTGTCAGAGGCTACAAGAAACCTTCATTGAATATGCCAGTATCATAGAGTAAAGAACAGAATTATCACTAGGATCTTTAATATTATGATTTTTCATTGTCTTATCTATTCTAATACCATTTACTTTCTGAAGTGGTTCGTCTGCTTTTAGGGACATTTTACCCCAGCCCCCCCACCCCCCCGAGAAAAATAGAATTCCCCAACAGGCTCACCTACCCTCTAAGAAAGCCATTGCCACCTGTAATGAAGGAACTGATTCTCTAGTGTTTTAGAGAGGAAAGTTAATTCTAAGATTTAATAATTCCAATTTACATTTTCCTGAGAACATTCATTGTTGATAAGTCATTCTTATTGAATGACTCAAGAATGTTGGTCAATGGAAAAACGAGGAATTCTTTTAACCCACATCAATAATCAAGAAAAATATTATCAAGAGTTTTTTTTTTGAATTTACAAACTGAATGAGTATTTTTCTCAAGTATCTATTCAAGAAAGCAGATTATACAATAGATTACTAATGGCAGGTACCTTTAAAGAAAACTGATGGGTTCTATATTCTAGTTGAATTTATTTGGAAAATATTAATTTAATTCAATAGAAATCTTAGAAGTCCCAGTAATTGAATCAGTTTTTGTTTTCTAAAAACAAAAATTATTGAATTACTCCTACTCAGACATGGAGGCCAGTCTCCATGGCCTAAACTCATTTCTCTAGCTAAATGATGTAGCCTGATAATTATTCTTCAAATTAAATGGCCAATTAAATTGCCATAACACTGTTTATTGGTCTGATATAAATAGATGAGGTTTGATTAGAATAATAAATTTATTAGAATAATTGTTTGATATAATTATGCGAGGATGTAATTGCAGAGGATGTAATTATAATGTTCTTTTTGAGTTCATGTTTGATCTGAGATTATCAAAAATTGAATATTCTTCCATTAACGAAAGTTCACAGGAGACTCATATCTTGAAATATTATTCATACAAGGGGTTATTTCTGATCTTTTAAACTATCCTGTGTTTGACTCTAGCCATCCCTTTGGCATCAGAATTTGGTAGCAAAACCTCCTGATTATACTGTTCAGGTTAGAGACTACCTCAATCAAATTGTTTTTAAATGGGTGGACAACGAGAAATATCTAAATAGCCCCCTTGTGATCTTAAATGTTCTGTGATTAAACACAACGATGTTCTGTTTTTTAAAAAAGGAACATTTATTTACGTCAATTTTTTTTTTGTCCAGTCATTTGACTGGTTTGATGCAACTCTCCAAGATTCCCTATCTAGTGCTAGTCATTTCATATCAGTACACCCCCTACATCCTACATCCCTAACAATTTGTTTTGCATATCCATAAGTTGCCTGCCTGCACAATTTTTTCCTTCTACCTGTCCCTCCAATATTAAAGCGACTATTCCAGTACGCCTTAGTTTTGTCCAAGTTTCACTTCCATATAAAGCTATGCTCCAAACATATACTTCCAAAAATCTTTTGTAAACAAATTATATTTCTGTCTGAAGGCTTGTTTCGCGTGTGCTATTCGGCATTTTATATCGCTCCTGCTTCATCCATCTTTAGTAATTGTACTTCCCAAATAACAAAATTCCATGATCTTTTTTCTTCCTATTTTTACATTCAGTGGTCCATCTTTGTTATTTCTACTACACTTCATTACTTTTGTTTTGTTCATGTTTATTTTCATGCGGTAGTTCTTGCATAGGGCTTCATCCATGCCGTTCATTGTTTCTTCTATATCTTTTTTATTCTTGGCTTTAATTACTATATCATCAGCAAATCTTAGCATCTTTATCTTTTAACCTTGTACTGTTACTCTGGATCTAAACTGTTCTTTAACATCATTAACTGCTAGTTCTATGTAAAGATTAAAAAGTAAGGGGCATAGGGAACATCCTTGTTGGACTTCCTTTTTTATTACGGCTTCTTATTTATGTTCTTTAATTATTAGTGTTGCTGTTTGTTTCCTGTAAATGTTAGCAATTGTTCTTCTAGCTCTGTATTTGAACCCTAATTTTTTTTAAATGCTGAACATTTTATTCCAGTCTACGTTATCAAATGCCTTTTCTAGGTCTATAAATGCCAAGTATGCTGATTTGTTTTTCTTTAATCTTTCTTCTACTATTAATCTAAACGCTAAAATTGCCTTGCCCCTTATATTTCCCTATATTTTTTTCTGAAACCAAATCCCTTGTCCCTATATTTATATTTTTATATTTTCCCTTGTCCCTATATTTTTTCTAAAACCAAATTGGTCTTCTCCTAACACTTCTTCCACTCTCCTCTCAATTCATCTGTACAGAATTCTAGTTAAGTTAATTGTTCTGTATTCTTCACATTTACCTGTTCCTGCTTTTTTTGGTATCATGATTATAACAATCATTTTGAAGTCTGATGGAACATCCCCTATTTCGTAAATATTACACACCAGTTTGTATAATCTATCAATTGCTTCCTCACCTGTACTGTGCAGTAATTTTATAGGTATTCCGTCTATTCCAGGAACCTTTCTGTCATTCAAATCTTTTAATGCTTTTTTAAATTCAGATCTCAGTATTGTTTCTCCCCTTTCATCCTCTTCTTCGTCTATAACACCATTTTTTAATTCATTTCCTTCGTATAACTTTTCAATATATTCCACCCACCTATTGACTTGCCTTTCATATTATAAATCGGTGTATCATCTTTTTTAACACATTATTAGATTTTGATTTATGTACCCCAAAATTTTCCTTAACTTTCCTGTATTCTCCATCTATTTTACCATTGTTCATTTCTCTTTCCACTTCTGAACACTTTTCTTTAATCCACTCTTCTTTCACTAGTTTGCACTTTCTGTTTATAGTATTTTTTAACTGTTGATAGTTCCTTTTACTTTCTTTATCACCAGCATTCTTATATTTTATGCATTCATCCATCAGGTGCAATATATCATTTGAAATCCCAAGGTTTTCTGTCAGTTCTCTTTGTTACACCTAAGTTCGTTTCTGCTGATTTAAGAATTTTCTTTTTAACATTCTCCCATTCTTCTTCTACATTTTCTACATTATCTTTTTTATTCAGACCTTTTGTGATGTCCTCCTCAAATATCTTCTTTACCTCCTCTTCCTCAAACTTCTCTAAACTCCACAGATTCATCTGACACCTTTTCTTCAGGTTTTCAAATCCAATCTACACTTCATTATCACTAAATTATGGTCGCTATCAATTTATGCTCCAGGGTAAGCTTTGCAGTTGATAAGTTCATTTCTAAATCTTTACTAAACCATGATATAATCTATCTGATACCATGCAGTATCACATGGCTTTTTTCGTGTGTATATTCTTCTATTATGATTTTTAAACTGGGTATTAGCAATTACTAAATTATACTTTGTGCAAAACTCTATAAGTCGGTCCCCTCTTTCATTCCTTTTGCCCAGCTCATATTCACCCACAATATTTCCTTCCTTGCCTTTTCCAATGCTTGCATTTCAATCTCCAACTATTATTAGATTTTCATCCCCTTTTATGTGTTTAATTGCTTCATCAATTTCTTCATATACACACTCTACCTCATCATCACCATTAGCGCTTGTAGGCATATAGACGTTAACAATCATTGTCAGCTTAGGTTTTTATTTTATCCTTATTATAATGATTCTATCGCTATACATTTTCAAATACTCTACCCAATCTTCTTTTTCATTATGAAACCATCCATTTTACTCATTCCATTCCATTTCCACTTTGCTCATTATTTGAAGCTGAGTTAATTATTCTAAAATCACCTGACCAAAAGTCATTTTCCTCTTCCCATCAAATCTTGCTAATTTCTACTACATCTACATTTATCCTATCCATTTCCCTCTTTAAATTTTCTAACTTACCAATCTTTTTTAGACTTCTAAAATTCCACGCTCCGACTCGAAGAATATTATTTTTTTAATTTTCTGGTGACCCCTTCCTTAGTAGTTCCCACACAAAGATCCTAACGGGGGACTAGTTTACCTCTGGAATATTTTACCAAGGAAGGTGCCTCCAGCTTTGTAAATTAAAGTGCAGATAGCTACATTTTCTTGGAAATAAGCAGCTGTAGTTTTCCATTGCTTTCAGGTGCGCAGTACTCAGAAGATTGAGTGATATTGAAATGGCCGTTTAAGTTGTCCTGACCCACGCCGTCAACAACTACTGAAAGAGCTGCTGCTCTCTTTCAGGAATCATTCCTTAGTCTGGTTCTCTACAGACACTTCTCCAATGTTCCAATGTGGTTGCACCATCGGTCCAGCTACTCTGTATAACTGGAAACTTAAGCCTGCTCACCATCGGCAAGGTCTCATGATTCATAGAGTGATTTACTTCAATTAATATTTTACAAATAATATGCATTTCCTTGATTAATATTAATTCTACAATTATTCGTTATTCGGTGTACATGCTAATGTAATAATGTAAAATAGGACGTTAATAATTTAACGAACGAGTGCAATAAAATCACGTCCGTATATGCAGAGATCTTAAGTATTACTGAATAATTATTATTACAATTACAATACAGAGACAAAGGTTTTAGTTGCATTACATTATTTCACGCTGTGGGTTTTCTTGGAAACTAGCGATAGGCACAACCATGATTTATGGAATGTATTGCATCAAGATTTTACTGTAACATAATTTATATATACGTATATATATCTTTATATACATATTTATTGTGTGCGTGTATATGTCACTGAACTCCTCCTAAACGGCTGGACCGATTTTGATGAAATTTTTTGTGTGTTCAAGGGGATTCGAGAATGAATTAGTTTCACAATTTGGTCCACTGGAAAATTTTTTTAATTAATTTTTTATTTATAAGTAGTTGTTGATTTTGGAATGTTTTACATTGGATCCGGCAGACTGTACTACCATCGCAGTATCGAATCTTCAATAATATTCTATTTTAATTTTAGTTTGTCCCGATAGTTGGTGCTGCGATCAAATTGAGAAAAATATTTCGTAATTTTGTGTTATTATTGTGTTACAAAAAAATCGTGAGAAAACCGGTTTTTAATAAATAAGAGGCTAATAAATCAGATGGAAATGTAAACAAAGGAAAATCAATCAGATCAATGCAAGATGGCCGCTGTCAAACACAACGACCAATCACAGAGAGCCCGTATGGCCGTTGCTAATGTAAACAAAATCACAACTGATTAAGTAACAAGTAGGCAGCACTGCGATCGCGTTTAGAATTGTGCGCGTATTGAGAAATATTATATTATTATTTATTGAAATAACGTTTTAAAGTGTAATTAAAAAATATACATTGTGCAAATTTTTAAGGTAACCCGATCGGGTTTAAAAGTTTTTTTTTGTAATTTTTGGTTTTTTTTTTAATTTTTGGTTTATCAGTCAAATGCGGTAGTTGGTGCTGCGATCGGATTCTAGGATTTTTTTTATTTTGTTGCTTTTTCGCATATCAGTTACTTGCGTCGTAGCTTAGTGTTTTTCTTACATTAAAATTCGTATTTTTAACAAACTGCTGTGTTTAGAGAATAGTTTGAATTAAATCCGATAGGTAGTGCTGTTCTGACAATTGGATTTATTTACATTCTGAATTTTATAAAGTTAAAGGTGAAATTTTATAAGGTTCCGTAATGTTTTGTAAGTTTCTTAATGTTCAGTATTAATTGTAATGAGTTTGCAGCCACAACACTTTTCGTTAAAGAATTATTTTCCACAGAATACTGTGATTAAAGAGTGGTGTGAATTAAATCCGATAGGTTTTACCATTTGGATTTATTTACATTCTGACTTTTATAAAGTGAAAGGTTAAATTTTGTTAAATTGTTAATGTTCAGTTTTTTAAGGTTTTATGAAACTTTCAATTGTTGTCATTTAATATGTATGTATACTCAGATATAGCAATAGCGAAGCATTGCCGAGTCTGCTAGAATTGCACGCTTATTGAGAATATTATATTATATTATTATTTATTGAAATAAAGTTTTAAAGTTTAATTAAAAAATGTACGTTGTGCAAATTTGTAAGGTGCATTATTGAAGGGAGTGATTTTTCATTCATTTTAATGATGTATACACGTGCATTCAATAACAATCAACTTAACCTACATATTTAAATTGTCAGTTCTCATTTGATTCTATGCAACTTATTGAACGGCTCTTTGAAAATAAAAATTTAAGTTTGTAAAATAAATTATAACATTTATAAAATAAGAATATAAGTTACTTATAATATAGTTTAAAGTATATTTAAAAATTGAATTTATAATGTTTTAGCTGATTAATTTAATAAAAAGTTTTCTAAAATTATTTTTAATTTACAATTATCTAAAATTTGGTAAAATAGATGTTAAAATAAAGAATGAGAAAGATGATAAAAATTTCTACTAAAATTTTAACTACGTTGCTTTTTTACAGTGCTTTAATTTTTTTATTAATTGATTAATTAAGCTGTTACATGGTTAAGAAACATCAAAATTATTAAATTTAAAAAAAAATATGTAGGAGGTACTTTTTTAGAATGATGTTAAGTGAAAATTAGTAGTAATGTGGATGAAAATTTATTAATTACACTAATTATTAATTTTACGACGTTTCGATTTTTTAATTCAATTTTCATCAGACATCTCAATATTTAGTGAAAATAAATATTAACCACACTACACATAATTAATAAACCCATTACAATAATACAACAATCACAAACTGATAATATCATACTAATAGTCATTTTAATGAAATTTAGAACACATCCTGCTAATTTTAACTTAATTAAGTTACTTATATTTATGTGTGTGCATTTGTTACAGAATAATGCCGCGTCAGGACAACGTCTATCGGGCCCGCTAGTATATATATATATATATATATATATATATATATATAAAGATATATTTTTGATACGTCTAAGGTAGGTGCATACTATTAATTTTTTTTAAATTGTTCGATCGCATGTCCAATCTGTTACGATTAAACATCCGATATAAAAATACAAGCTACCAGCAGAAAACTCCAAATAGGTTATCATAGTCTCTATGTAAGATAATTACATTATCTTACAGTAAGACCAGTCATAGGCATTTAAACCGGAAAAGAATATTAACCGTTCATTTATTTCATTAGAAATGAAACTGGTATTTCACAAATTATTTGTAAGAGATGTATTTCAATTATTTTTTTTAATTTTGTTTAAAGAAAAGATGTTTTTTCTAGCTAACGAAAATCACCGTGTAATGCAACCAAGGTGTACCGTAATGTAGCTTTATATTTCCATCGTTATGGTTGAATTTATAACGACATTTCGTATACACAAAACCAAAAAGAAGATATGTTCTTTACAACTTCAAACTATATTGACACTGTTTTAATAAGCCATGAAATAGTTTACAAAAAAAAATCCTTTTATAAAAGTTTATTAAAAATCTTGTGTTAAAGTTTTAAATAAAGGTCAAATAAAAATATTTGGTATATCTTGTAGACATGGGTTGTTATTCACAATACTGAAAATAATTTCTGCCACATTTCATTAGCTTAACATGGATTGTAAGTAAAAAATTTTTTTTAGATAAGTCTTATACAGGATTTATTATTATTTATAGATGATGTAAAATTTACCAATTATTTTTAAACAAAATATGCAGTTTATTAAACCTTCTTAAAATAAAATGGTTTAAGCAATGTAAATACAAATATTTTTTGACCTCACGATACAGATTAATTTCGTCATACTAAATTTTATCATTCGCATAAAAATAAGCTGATTTAATTTTATTTTAATACGAATATATTTTAAATTATCAATTTGTGTTACTAAGCTGCTGTATGAAGGGAAGATGTTTCATCAGTGGTATCAAGGGGGTCATATAAAGGTGATACGGTAACGATAAACAGAATCTACTTTGTATATAAGGTCCGATGGAGGGTGGTCGGGGTGTCACAGTCATTATGAAGTACTCGGCAGCTCTCCTGTTTGCAGTGTTTAGCCTAACCGCAGCATCTGTCCTGCAAAAGCAGGAAGATGTTGCAGACTATTACAACAACAACAATAATAATGGCAATAACAATAATGGCAACAATAATAACAACGGAAACAATAACCAAGGTAAGGTGTAGTCACATTTTCAGATAGTTTATTTTAATTGAATTGTTGTAAATATAAATTTGCTTATCATTTAACTAATTATAATAATTTACGATTATTGCATTTAAAAATTTATAAAAACCTCTTTTTAAAACAACTTTAAGTTTTAATAATGTACTCATATTACTTTTTAAAACTATTGATGAAGTTAAGTAACAAAATAAAATTTTATTTAATTACATTTTCAATTTCACTAAAAAAAAAAATCAAATCAATTTTTTTTAAATTTATTTCTATTCTGTATGTTTGTCTTTTTTTAAAATAAAATTTCATCGATGCTTAATGCTGAAGTTATGGTTTTACTAAAAAAATTTTTAAAATTCTCCCATAGGATACTTATAACTCTAACTCCGTTAGATCGCTATTATTTCTAATAAAAATTAGAAAATCTGTAAATTAATTATTAAACAAATTTATTTTAACTATTTATTCTCAAGTTTTCGCTTATATGATTGCCTTTCAAGAATTTAATCTAAATAAAACAATCGAATCAAAATTGTACTCCATAGTCAGTAATTAGCATTCCGTGGTTAGTGTGGGATTTAAATCCTGAAAAAAATATTTCAAAAAATTATCACGGAGTTCGTTAGAACTTCGTCGGTAAGAGCGACAAAGTCAACGAACCAGGTTTACAGTTCTAAACATGACTTAATGTAACAATGAAATAAAAATGGAAAAAAGTAAGTTTGAAAACATTATATTTCAGTTCAATTAGATTAGTAATAAAGATACTTTCAAAAAATTCCTAGAATTTTTTGGACAACGTCTTTTTTTCCATTTGGTGAAACGCGGGACTCGAATATGTCATTTTATTCTTTTTTTTTAATGTACCTTTATGAATTGCGCCACTAGATAGCAGTACTAGGTAGTGTACAAAAACTTGATAATGTACTTGAAATAATAAAATTTAAAAGAAAATATACCAGAGCTTGTTATAATAGTAAATGCTGTTGTGTAACTGAAGTACTGAAGATGAAACAATTTTTTTTAATTTCCATCACTTCTTTAAAAAAAATAATAAACGTATTAGTTTACAAGAGATTATACTAGTTTTATTGAAAACGGAATAAATAAAACAGAAATAAATTCCATTGGTAAAATGGAATTTAACGATAAAAATCGAGGGTTACACTTACAAAGTAATAAGTCCGATATTACATAAAGAATTTTCCATTCGTAAAGGTCATTATAATACTAATTTGTTATTATATCAGTTTTATTAAAAAAGGAAAAAAGGTATGAAGTGAACGAGTTATGACTAATCGACAAAAAAGATTGGCCGTGAAGTTCAATTTGTTTGTTCTAAGGCAATAAATTTTAATAATAAATTCGTAAGATAACAATCATTAATTCATAAAAGAATAATCTAACAAAACGCAGTGATATCCAAAAAAATTACAAGGAAATTGTAAACTGTACGTTAAGAGTCTCGGAGATAAAATTTCTTCCGCTCAAAAAACTAAAATTTCTGTAATATAAATAAAACTGTTTTTAACAAAACGATACTAATATAATAAATGGTAAAACCCTACATTTATATTATAAAAATCTGTTATTAATTTAGAATTATCTTAAAAAAAAAATTACATGTTAAATATATGTAATAGACAACAGATATACAATAATAGATAATAAACAATGTTTTAGCGTTCCATATAATAAACAAAAAAAAAGAAAATTTGTTACAAAACTCTGACGGCCCGATTTCATTTATTAAACAACGAATAATCAGAAGAATTTTTTTGTTTCAGTAAATGTGATACGTCTTACATATAAATGAGTTTCTACCGTGTTTGTTTTTCAAGTCTCGGTCATGAATAATTTTCAACAGCTGAGACATAGCAAAAATAGCAATGAAAACTCTTGCAAATAATGTCATTCCATACCTTTGCTCTAAGTTATACTTATGTAATTACAATAATGTCAGTTTGAACGGGAAGTTAAAATTTATTTTTTAATTATGAAGAAACTATTGTAACAAACGTTTGCTATGAATTTATACTATGATGATTTTATGATTCCATGATTTCCGGCTATTCATGCCAAAAGAATTCTCATAGATATTTATGTTATTTTCATAATCAGTCTTATCTGGATATAAAAGACTTCCGTTAAACCGGCACCTTCATTCAAATTAATCCTCAGTTTTTCATTCCACTTTTCAGTTAATTTCTTTGAGAAATTGTAACACTTTTTTTTTGATAAAATATAATAAATAAGACAATTATTATTATAATAAGATAACAAATAAATAAGAGTTTATTATAATAAATAACACTTATTAATATTCATCACAATTACTAAGTAAACATAAGTTAACAATTTGCACTAAAAATTTTAATTTCATCTTTTTACTGTGAAAGTGAAGAGGAACACTTTTGATGATCAAGATTACAATGACAAATATACACCTCTTAAAATTAAATACCTGTGAAAATGCTGTTTCATAGAAAATGTTAAATTACGTTTAAAAGAAAATTTATGAATTATGAAAAATGCTCTTTCACCTACCTAATGACATGCACTCTTTAATTTTTTTAATTTATAACACAGATTATATAATTATATCCCATCATATAATTACAAAAATAAGCAGTTATTTTAAAAGGATATTTATTTTAAAATAAAGTTTATAAGCTACGAATTTCGCTGTTCATTATTGAGTTAATGGCATATATTTTGCGCAAATATTTAATAGAGTAATTATTTTTGCATTCCCTTCTGAGTTAAGATTTATATTTTTTTTACAGGTTACCAACAGTTTTTTGAAAAGCAGCGCGACGTTCTAAGACTACTCACTAACTTGCAGCATAACAATCCTTACCAAGATCTTGTTCAACTCGGAAGGAACTTCAATCCATTCCAAAATGTCAATAACTTTTATGTAAGTTTATCATTAAAATTACTCGGTAATATTTTTACCAACGGAAACCATTATTACTCATTTTTTTACATTATTTTAGTAACCACTAGCCATCGCTTTCTTCGAGATAATTCACAGTTAGTTGCTATACCTCCTGTTATAATACAAGGGATAGAATAAATATAAGCAATTCTATGAATAGATAAAATCAAGGTATTAGTTTTACTATCTTCTTTAAAACTTATTTATTCTTGCAAAAACACACACTATACTCACCAATATATTTTTCTTACAACAATTAATAAACAAAGCATCTTTTATAAAACGTATATAGAGATTGAAGAAATGGGGATTGAATAAATAATATTAATTTAATTTTTTTTTTCAAAAGAAAATTATAGATTTTATTTCACGGTTCTTTACCTTTTAATATAGCAGCATAGCAAAAATACTCGTTCCGTAATACAAATTTAATTTTCTACAACTCTTTTGAAGTGTTTTATTTCGTTCTTAGAATAGACTACGGTAAAAAACCTATATTCAATAATAATACGAATAAATGCAAAAACGGTATACTATAATTTATAAGCATCTGTTATTTTTATATTCGTATTTTATTTTTTGTTCCTTTTCTTTAAAATCATTCAGATCCTGTAAATTATAACATAAAAGTTTCTACATTCTTTTAACTATTTGAAAGTCTAAACAGGGAATAACATACAAGTATACAGACAAATGATTATTGATTGTACGAATATTTAATGCCGTAACTATAACGATGGTAAGCAACTTGACAGGAATAATAAACCACTCCGGAAAAATAAAATAGCAGTTTTTAAGAATAACGAACATCCAATGAATAAAAAACATTTTGGTGATGAAAGCCAAGGGTGAAGTGGTTGCCAGAAACATCCCTCAAAGTGATGAACAATGATCTTACATCAGCCCTCAAAACTCAAATACATATAAAATTAATTCAACTCTACAAGTAACACATTTTCTTTAGTCACCCGTATGACTGACTGTATAGTGAAGATAATTAAAATAAACTCTTGAACAGAAACTCTTGTGCTTCAGTTGTTTGATATGTATCATTTCCATAAGAAAGAAAAGGAAGATAGCATGAAACAACATATTAACTTTGTTGTTTATAAAGAAAACAATTTTTAAAAAAACAATTAGATTTCATAATACGTAGAAAAAAAACAATTTCAATAAAAATGTGGGATTCTTAAAAGCAAAATGAAAATAAACAGGATACAGACTTTATTCCAATACTCATATAAAGTAACTGCATGTTTGTTTTTTTTTCAGAATAAGCCCGCTGTGAATCATTTCTTGAACAACTTTGCACAAAATAACTTCCTTCCCAAGGACGATGTTTTTACACCAAGCAGCCAGCAACACCAGAATCAGGTAGCACAGCTTTTCCACTTCTTCTACAGCGCTCAGGACTGGAACACATTTAAGGCGGCCGCTGCATGGGCCAGAGAAAGGATCAATCCACAGCAATTTGCTTATGCTTTCACAGCTGCAGTCCTCAACCACCCAGCTACTCAAGGTGTTGTCGTTCCTGCTCTCTATGAAGTAGTACCTCATGATTTTGTTCCGGCTACAGCTATCCAACAGATCTACAAAGCTAGGTTCCAAGGTAAAGTAAAATTAGATTAATTAAAATTATTTTTCTGCCAAATATTTACTTTAAATCAACGCATGAACTTTGAAATGCAAAAGTACTATTTCAATTTCAATCTTTTTTTCAAAGAACTAATGTATTTCCTTCCAAAATCTGTAACCAGAATAAACAAGTAACGTTTAAAGGAAAGAAAAAAATTTTTATTTTTTTCATTCTGCGAGCATAGATGTGCTTTCACGATGGGTTTAGAATTTTCTGTAGAATATTTCTACCATCGGGAGGCAACAAACTAACATTCTTTTAAACATTTTATTTCATTAATTACAACGTTTAATTTCTGCTTAAAATTACAGAATATTGCTCATTATTTTTTTATTTTGCGGTTTCCAAATCGATATTTTGTTTAAGAATGAAAATTTTTTTCAGTATGTATTCTTATGCAATTGCGTAACATTATTCTATTTTCCAAATACTTTCGGGTTAGTACAGTAAAAACTTTATTTTGTAAAGAAAACTTATTATTACGCGACACAAAATTTAGTTGATTATAGAGTTCAATTTTTTTTATTATTAAGTCTACCTTAATATCTTTTAGTAAATATTTTTTCACGTGAAACTTACTATCAAGTAGGTAATAAAAACATACCAGGTTGATCTAACCTGGTTACCGGGTTGATCTAATGGTAAACTCGTCATCGCAAATCAGCTGATTTCGAAATCGAGAGTTCTAAGGTTCAAATCCCAGTAAAAGCAGTTACTTTTATACTGATTTGAATACTAGATCGTGGATACCGGTGGTCTTAGGCGGTTGGCTTTCAATAAACCACACATCTCAGGAATGATCGACTTGAGGCTGTACAAGACTACAATTCATTTACAATCATACATATCATCCTGCGAAGAAATACATGATGGTGGTTCCGGAGGCTAAACAGAAAATAAAAAAAACACTAACGTATTCGTATACCCCAGTAAATTTCACAAATAGTGGGAAAATTACACGATAATTTTTTTTTGTTAATCATTTATATTAGCATTAATATTTTTTTTAAGTGAGTGTTTTCAATAGATATATTCATACTTTCAGATTTAGTGTACAAAGTGATATTGTTACAGGTCACCCATACTCCTATGTTTATGCTAACTACACAAACCAGAATGAAAACAACCAGTACTACAATGGTTACTCTAATCAGCACAACAACAATAACAACAACAATGGACAAAATAACAACAACGGAAATAACAACAGATACTACTATTATGGCCCACACAACCCCAATGCCGTTTTCGCTGTTAATGACGGATCCCAGGACAATAATGCCGGTACACCCGAGAACCCAGAAAATCGAGTCAGTTACTTCACTGAAGATGTCGGAATCAACGCTTACCACGCTGGATTCCACGTTCAAAATCCTGCTTTCTTTGGCGCCAATAATAACAATAATTACTTCGACAGCATCTTCAACAACTTTAACAATAACAATAATCAAAATTATAACAACAATAATTATTATTATAACTACAAAGCGGCCAAACGCGGAGAAGCTTTCTATTACGCACACCAACAGTTCTACGCACGCTATGTTCTTGAAAGGCTCTCTAACAACCTTCCAATTCCACAACCAATCAATTTCAACGACAAAATTGAGGTAATAATAATTTATGAGTTACTTTTAACGCTTTACTAAGTTTTACCGAATGTTGTAAAAAACAATTTTTTTTTTTTATCCAATCATCATGTCGAGTGATATTTTATAAACATAAGTGTAATTTAAAATTTTGTTATAAACATTTTTACATGTAACATTCTTTAGTTTTATTTTTTTGTTCATGTAGTAATGCAGATAATTTAACTAAATATAAAATTTGTATTATTATTTTTTAAAGTAATTATAACGGCTTTTTGCAGCCCGGTTACAATCCAAACCTTCAATATGCCAATGGTCAGGCAGTCCCTGCTCGCCCACCGAACACTTACTTCCAGCAGCAGCAGAAAAACGATAACAATAACAACAACAATGCTCAGCAACCAAACAACAACCAAGCACAGAACCCTCAAGTCTACGAACAACGTCTCCAGGAGGTCGCTGATACCGGTTTCGTTCAAAATGTAAGTAATCTTAAACGGATTTTCTACTTAGAATCTGTAAATACGAGTAGTAATAATTAGTAACTCGTAGTATTAAGATTTATTAATTTTACAAGTACACACTCACTCATAAATATATATTATGAGTGCTTGGAATTTATACGTGTGCTTCAAATTCATACGTACACACAAATTCGTATTTATGTGTACTAGCGAATTTAAATGTATGTATAATATATGAATGTATATTTATTCTGAGATGTAATTTTTACAGCCAGATGGAAGTAAAACCAACATCAACAATCAATACGGTCTTGGAATATTAGCCAATATCGCCGCTAACCCTGCTGATTCTCCAAACTCTGCTTACTACGGTAACTACTTTGCCGCCGGTAAGAACGCCATCGGTTTCATCGTCGACCCTAACAACCAAAACGGAGTAGCTCCAGGTGCAGCCGCCAATTTCGCCACTGCCTCAAGGGATCCGGCCTACTATCAATTCTTGGCTAAATTGAACCAGATATTTTACAATTTCCAGAACAATTTTGGACCTTACAACCCCAATGAGGTAATGCTGTATAATAGTTTAATTTTTTTTTTTACCGTTATAGCAAAATTTATTTTAACTCATTATGTAACTCTTCAAATCTGAAACCCTATTTAATGAATTTAATCTTCTAATTTACAGCTTAATTTCCCTGGAGTGAAAATTCAGACCTTTGATGTTTCTCGTTTAGTCACCTACTTCGATTACTTCAACGTAAACGTAGACAATGCAGTAAATAATCACAACAACAACGGCAATCAGAACTCGAATAATAACAACGGCCAGTACTACGTTAAATTCCAGAGATTGACCAACCAACCCTTCAACTACAAGTTAAACGTCCAGAGTAACAGAAATACAAACGCCGTCGTCCGTGTCTTCATCGGACCCAAATACGATTCCAACGGACAACAGTTTACTCTTCCACAAGCCAGCCAGTACTTCGTACAGCTTGATCAGTTCACAGTACAATGTATGTACACAATTTTTCTCACATATAACTTTAACACTTATCAACACACACATTAATTACTACTTACTACTACTAACAACAAATTATTTATTACATATAAAGATAAAATAGCTCAAACTTTCATACAAATAACAATGTGAGCATTGTTATTATTACAACATTAATAATAAATAATTAGTATCAGTTTAATACTGAGGGTTAAAGAATTTTTTCATGAATGAAGTACTTTTATTCTTCTATAAATTTTTAATAAAATAAAATGATTCCGTATCCGTTTCCTTCATTATTCTTTTGTGAATGTGATTATCTGCATAATTTCTTCAACAAACCTTTTACAAAAAGTATAATATTTTTGTGCAGAAAACAACCGTCTTTAAAATAGTACTTAACGAAAACCTCTTGATTGTAAAATATATCACTATATGTTACTGTGTGCCTTGTCATTATTACTTTCTAAATTGTAGAAAAAGTTTATTTTAATTAATCTGAAATATGGTTTATTTTCTAGTACATAACGGTCAGAACGTAATTCAAAGAAACTCTCAGCAATCTCCACTCTTCGTGCATGATGCTCCAAGTTTCCAACAAATCTACAATCAACTCCAACAAGCAAAACAAGGAAACCAAGGTTTCTTTGCCAATCAGGTTTGTAAATACATCAGTTTTACTAGTGATGTAATAGAATTATTGATTTTTACCTGACAGTAAACACAAGGAAGTAGGATTTACCTTATGAACGTTGAATAGAAATCTTAAAATTATATTTATTGTAAATGAGCTGAAGAACAGTTACTCTAACCTTAAGTTAACCCACATCTCACTGGTTACACTGTGAATAAATCATAACACCCGACTAGATGTTTTCACAATTTATTCAAAAATTACAAGACATAAATAACTACAACTCACACTTTAAATTGAGAGCTGAATTACTCAAATCTACAATGTCTAGTGTGGCTACAGTACCAGTACTTCACAACTTTCATGACAACTCCTGTTTGCCACATGAAAGTACTTACAAATGAAAAGAAAGAACTATTCTAAACGATTAAAAAAATAAATTTTTCAAAAATATAAACGCTCAGAAATAGATAATGATAAAAAAATTTCATAAAATTAGTTTATTTAAAAAAATTTTTAAATACAAAATTTAGTAACATTTTTATGTAAACTGTTTGAACAGTTGCCCTAATTTTGAAACTGAATTTTAAACATTATTGAACATTTTTATTAAAATATTAAGTACATTTATATTACGTCTAAACATCTTGTCACTGTAACGTCGCTAATTTTATTTTGTGTAAAACGTAATTTTTAAGTTGTTTTGTTTGTTACTGTAAATTCTTTTTTCTCAATATGCGATAATTTTTCAGTTTTATTTTTCTCAAGAATTTTTTTTATATCTCATCACTTGTCATTTATTCAATAGATTTGCAACAATTTTTTTTTTGTGCAGGCTTCTAACAAATTTTGGGGTTTTCCACAACGAGCTCAACTTCCAAAAGGTAAACCAAGTGGACAAGAATTCACCTTTTACGCTATCATCACTCAAGCAAACAATAACCAGAATGACAACAACTACAATGGAAACAACCAGAACAATAACCAAAATTACAACAGAAATAATCAGAATAGCAACGTAAATTTCAACAATCAAGTCTATGATATTCAGTTCTACGACAACAAATCCCTTGGTTTCCCATTCAACAGACCAGTCCAGGATGCTTATTACAACACTCCAAACCAGTTCTTCAAAACTGTCACCATCTATCACAAAGGACAAAACAACAATAACTAAAAAGCAATATTTACATGTTCTGTAAATCCATTTACTATTATATCCATCTGATAAAAATACATATGTCTTATTTTGCTTTGTATATATGTATATATGTAAACGAACATTTATAAAATAAACTCTGGAAAACAACATCATATGCTTCTTTTGTTATTTTACCTTTATTTATCTTCACTGTAGAATACCATCACAAAAGACGTTTAACTTCCCAATAAAAACATAAAAAGAAATTATACGTGCAACTGCTTGAGACCAATGAATTACAAAAACGAATGTTAAACCTCTAACGTTTTCTTAAAATAACCAATATTTGGTTATTTATATAAATAAAAAGTCCACTCTCCCTTTAAGTGGACTTACCCGTTGACTTGATATAGCAATAGTCCATATAATAATTTGTAAATGTAACAAAAATTTGCATTAAATGTAAAAATATATTTCAAAATTGGTGTATATTGTATATGTAAAAGTGAACTTAATAAAGTTTAAAAAACTCGGTTTTGGTAATCTTACCCTCACATACTGAAGAAAACAGTTCTTTCTTTTAATTAAAGTTTTCAAACAGTTAAAAACTAAGTTAGCAAAACTTAAACTTAAAAATATAAAAGTTTTAAATTCTCAAAAACCGTAACCATTTTTATTAAAAAAATTATAAGCGATATTTGATTTAAACTTACTTTTTTCTTTCATTGGAAAGCAAACCAAAATACTAAATAATTCCAGCCAAAAAAATAAAATTACGAATTATTACTAAGTCACATGCGATGAAAGTTCTTTCGTCATAAAACTTGGTGAAGGAAGCATTAACAAAGGAGCTTTCAAATAAGCTGCTCTGAGTAAAAGTGAAGAGTCTACGTACAGGTGTATAGTGACTCAATGAATGTCACGGAGTAAACTCGTACCCAAATAAAATCTATCTCATAAGCGAGTCATGCAAGTATCTGGATTACACCTTTTCTTTCTTTTTCCTATTTTCCGGTAATTACCGTTCAGATAATACTTGAATGAGGATGATATGTATGAGTGTAATTGAAGTGTAGTCTTGTACAGTCTCAGTTCGACCATTCCTGACATGTGTGGTTAATTGAAACCCAACCACCACAGAACACCGGTATCTACGATCTATTATTCAAATCTGTGTAAAAATAACTGACTTTACTAGGACTTGAACGCTGGAACTCAAGCCTTCCAAGTCAGCTGATTTGGGAAGACGCGTTCACCACTATACCAACCCGATGGGTTATCTGAATTACACTTAACGTCACACTTCTTTACGGATAAGTTCGGCTAACTCAATTAACAGAGTATCTGCTATGACACTAGAAAGAATCCTAGACAGTCTTCAGGTTGAAAAGATTCTGGCAGCTCTAGATCTGAACTCAAAATCAACTTTCTGGAAATCTTTCTTCACGTAATAGTCTAATATATAATATTTCCTAGAACTTCACCTTTTCTGAATCATTTGACAAAGCATGTCAGTTCATTCTCTCTCCCTCTCAACCTTTCTTTCTTTCTTTGAACTAAAGAAAGGTTATATTATGCTATTATAGGGGTAACAAACTGCTTAAAACAATTAGTTTGAATGGTTGAGCCAACCAATCTGTAAATTTTCAACATTCATTCAAAGTGAGCCAAATGAGTAAGACCTATCTCCTTAACGACACCAAACATGAAAAAAGATGGATTCCATAATGCAATCATTACACTCCAACTTTTATTAGTGTATAGAGGTCCAATCAAGCCAGTTAGGACCTCTGATAGATCAATATTCCCATCCGTTAATCAATACTTGAAGCAGTTATGACCATCCAGATCCGTCTTCCGTAACAGAAGACAGAGTTGCGGAGGAAACAGAGGAAGCCAAACAAAGAACCATCTGAACGGTAATTTGAACCATCGGTTCTAGGAAACCGAGGATTCAGATTACCGCTCAATGGCACTCTTGTAGATAAAGACCCCAATGAGAGTTGTTTCACTTATTTACGCACGAGTGTATTGCTTTATTTAAACAATAACGGTTTTATATCATGGATATGCCATTTTTTACTATTCTTTTACACAATTATTGTAATTCTTTCGCACGTTTAGCTTAATGTATTATTGTCATAATTACAATAATATAATCTTTTTTTACCAACTACCTACTGATATTAAGTATGAATTACAAATTAACACGTGTATACAAGTAATTAAGAATATTTACATTTAAACAACATTAAATAAAATTTTTAACTGCAATTAAATAATAAAAGTAATTGAACTCTTTGCCTCCTGTGTAAACATTGCTGTCTTTCCATGCTATTAGAATTTCTCTGTTACATTCTTTGTTGAAAAGTGATTAAATAACCCCGAAAACAATTTTAAAGTCAGTTTTACATTACATACTTACTAAAACCAAAAATACTTGCTGACCATGGACAGGTTACATAAACACTGACTAAGAAAAACTTCAACAACAATGATATGGACATTATTCAAAATAAAGTATATGTTCTGTACCCTGAATTTCTACAAGTTCATGGAGCTTCCAATTCCTGAGGGCATCATCTTAAAGCTGAGTGGATAAGCAACATTTAAATAAATCAGTGCATGAGACTTGTTTGTTCTGAAAAGTAAAGAAAACTCATGCATTATGCAAAACACCAAAATTAAAATATGTAAAAACGACAATTAGAATACAAAGAGCCCAAATACCTGGGCGTACTGCTTGATTCTAAATTGCTTTTTTAGTAACCATATTACTCAAGTAGTGTCAACAATGCCATGATACCGCACAATTTAGAGAGAATGGATCATCAAGAGATTGGATCATCTTTAGGCAAATTTAATGGTGTGCAAAAGAAATAGCAACGTGCGATATTTCAGAAACGTGGTATCTTATGCGGCCAGACTTTAAACTTACAGATTGCATTAAATCCGAGACCTAATCTCAAATTCACGAAACCCCTCCATAGAGCCCTTATGGTGACACAGGTCCAAAACCTATCTAGAGAATCTTCAATCTGAATCAGATTTGCGCTGGCATCTTCAAATCCGGCAATCCTAATTTTGAAGATGCGAGCTGCAATGGGAAACTGAAATAGGCAGTAGGTGAAGGTTCTCAGCAGATGTAGTTGACATAACTGCCGTTCCAAATTTAATTGCGCCGTCCTACACCACCCTGAAAACCAAGGTTCAAATATTTTAGGCTCTAGCAGAACGAATGGAGCACTTCACTTGAGGCAGTACTCTTTGTATAAATTCATGCCATATTTAAGGAGACAGTATGCCTCTAATACTATTGTAAGAGAATGACAGTTACTCAGGATTAGTCCAAGCATGGAAATTTTGGCCGATATTTGAAGAGATTTGGCCAGTCAACTGATGAATATTGCTCTTGTTGAAAACAAAGAAAATGGATCTATTCAATAAACAACTGATGTTTTAATATCCTGCTCTTGGGAAGGCTAGAGATCATATCATCACAGAGATTTAACTTCATAGAGAAAACTGGCTTCTTATTGAAACTAAGACTATATGCCGCGAGCCACACGGTTAAACGGTGTTGGAGTTTCTCGAAGAAGCTGCTACTCTCAGTTATCAATTAAGTTGCGAAGTCTTGGTTCTTCTGCAAAGGCTCGTTAACTATATCTTATGTTCATAAGGTTGGACAGATATTAACGGTTAAGCAGCTTTTTGGTGGTTCGGTGGGCGCATCTCAACTTGGGCTTCTAATGAGGTGAATTTATTCCCTAGCTGCTTCAATATGACTAAATTTTTAATTTAACTTTTGAAACCTTAAATAGTTTTTGTTTATGATGTGATAGTGACGGACACAAGCTTTACTAGCGCTAGGTGAGTTTATCCACCATTTACCATTTACAAACTGTAACTTGTTTTAGTTTTATTATTTATTTTATTGCCGCTCATTAATTTATATTAGTATATGAGTTCGTAAGACAGACTTTCGGTCCATCCGTTCGACGACCAGAGTGATTGCTAGAGAGGTGGCTTTATAATTGCCAATAAATCATTTACCTGGGTTGCAGAACAATTTGGGTTTTTTCTATGTAGTTTGCAACCATGTTTTAGACAAAACCTTCTGTGTTATTAGACTGTAGTCGTATTGTTGATAACTGAACCAGTAGATATCATAAGGTAAACAGACAAGTTTATAACTTCCGAAAAAGAGCGAATTTCTTCATTTCTGTTGGTAAAAATGGGTTGCCAGTAGTTTTCCGTATTACCAAATACTAACGGCTCCTGAAATGGGACGCATGACTTGATTTTGAAATAGTTTCAATTTAGATATTATAGTGTAATAATTTACGTTTTTAAATTCAGATTCGAAATTTAAAATTTATTTAAATCTTTGGTTGGAGTTCAATAAAGTGAGGGAGATAACCAATTTTTGCCGGATATTCTCTTCAAAACGTTCAATATTTTCAGCAGTTTTTAAATGCGATTTGGTTAATCCAACCCAAAGACACGAAATTATTTCGAGTTCTCGCATTGCACGGTTCGTTTATCATCAAATAATAGTTATTTGGGTCATAGGGAAAGCTGTACAGTAAGTTATTCAACACTGACTTTTATTATATTTTTTTTGTTAAACCTCGTCTGTAAAATAGCAACTGCTTCATTAATCTCTATTAAAATTGGGTCAATTTTCCTTTTTTGCAATAAGATCCGTATTGCAAGATTTCGACATAAAAACTCGATTTAATGCCATCGAATTTTATATTTCGCCAGAACATTTGTGTATAATAACGTAAAATAAAGTGGGACTGTAACAGCACCTAGCTGATTTCCATATTTTAATATATTGTAGCTACAGATCGTTTTGCTGACCGTACTGCGCTCGCAATACAATACTGTTAATGAATAAATAAAAAACAACCACTTCACTTTTCCATTGAGAAGCAATACTTGCATAGTTAATCGAAAAATTTTAATATTTCAACGGTATAAATTTGCTGTTTTTGATAAAGGAGGAATTTCATCGTTCGATATCTCAGTAAAAAAAAGCACTGCCGCTTGAAGAATCATTCTGCAATTATTGAGATTTTCTTCCATTATTATACCAAAACTAGGGCTGTTCTTAATTTTTAATGAATTAAAGGCTCACTGAAGTTAAACCTTCGGACGGAACCTAAAACCGCTTGAATTGAAATTTTTTGCAAACATTTTTAGCTTCTGATTTTATAACCTTTTGGATTTCTAAAGATTTTTTCTTAAAAATTTTTTAAATTCATTTTAAGATAGTGATTTTACTTTTCAGTTGCTTACTTTTAAAAGAACAACATTTTCGTTCCTTATTTAAATTAAAGATGAAATGTAGGATTGCCACACCAGATTAGTTCACCAACTTAGATTTCTTTTAGAAATAACCTCTTCAATTTTATTTTTTCAACCACTTATTTCTTCTACCTTCAAATAAGCAAAATAAAATATTTAGAGTTTAAAAGTTAAAAACATATTATAGTTTTTTAAATAATCTTTTTTACTTTTAAAGCTAAGTAGTAGCATGTGGTTTTCTTAAAATATATGCTATTAATTCGTGTTTGACCATCTTCTATATTCATTATTAAACTGTAACGTTCCAAATGTAATACTATATTAATTATATAATCAGAAAAATGATCGCTAATAAATGAGCAACCAATCTTAAGAAACAAGGATTACAAATGATGTGAAATTTTGTAATATGAAAAACAGTAGGATTAAAAAAAAAAACATGATTCGAATTCCAAAGAAGCAGTGTTAAGATGACAGGACTATTAGGTTAAAATTTCGAACGATGTTTACCTTTTATGAAGGGATTTTATATATATTATTCTGAAGGAAATTATTCTTGTTGAAATTACTAACTGAACAACATACTCAAGAAGAGCGTTATTTTACTATAAATTACTAACGGAGGTTCCTTTAAAGAAAATTGATGGATATCATATTCTGATAGAACTTACTTTGTGAATACGAGTTTTTTTATTAGATTAAAACCCTTAAAACTGCCAGTAGTTAAATCATTTTCTATCTTACTATAGTACGTCAAAATATTCTCATTTAATTTTTTTTTCATTGTCGTGAGTTATAAAGTGAACTTATAATTTATTTTAAAATAAATCACAAACACCCTAGTTTTTCAAACAGTAACGACCATAGTTTATTGTTATCAAACTAAAATTGTCTTAGTTTTCAGCGACATAACTAATATTAAACATTTTATTGGAATTACAGGATAGAATAAGAATAATATTTGACATTTTAAATTAGAACATAATTTTTCTAACAAAACAGTATACCTAGCGTAACCCAGGATTTATTAAAAAAAAGTGTGCTCATAATGTTGTTTTAAAAGAAAGATTAAATCACAAAAGTGTCTGTGATACTACGATACAAATCGAAGTTCGGATACACAACCTAGGTTTCTCGGTACTAACTCACAAATATAACCAAAGATTTCTTCTTAAAATTTCCTACTCTACATTTAACGTTTAATTTTAAGCTATATAAAATTATTTCTTTTGGTCTAAAAAATCAGTTTCAACAGCTTTCTGGTTCATACTAATGATAACGAAAATCCGTAATATATCTATTTTGATTGAAGTTTTATAAATAACCCATAGGTAACTAGAATAAACAAATTAAACTTACACAAGAAAAAACTTCTTTAACTAAAAAATTTCATTAAAATTCCCTCTCAAAACGTTATTGGAATTTCTGTTACACACAGACCAAGTTGCATACAGAATACTCAAATCATAGTTAAAATTTTTATTCTGAGGCAAGATAAGAATTTTGAGTGAAAATCATTTTTATGCTTCGCTGAGATTCTGTCAAACATTCGCATAGTATGATGTAATATAACGAATGTAAGGCAAATAATAATAACCTGTTTATACAAAATATCTTCAGTGAAGAGGATTCTACTCATAAAACTAACCAATGCGCGCGCGCGTGTGTTTGTGTGTGTGTAGTCTATATAATGTATACATACTTACACCTACAGACATACAATAGTATTTTTATTTTTTTTTTATCGGTAAGTCGGAGGAATGCCATTTATGTACCGAGTATCGGACTCGCGAACAGGTTCCGCAAGATGTTATTAAGAGTTTGTATGTATGCCTGTGCCCTAACCTCCTTTCTCACCGACCCTCCATTCCTAGGGCCGGACCGGCAGTTAAGCATCGCGCGATCCCGGGAGGTGCCATCAGGCTGACGGGATTCAGAGTCTCCGTGCCTCATCACTGTCGCTGATCCACGCAAGCGCAGACCAACGACGGCTCCGTAGGGAGCTGTTCTCCTCCCCCTCGCCCACCGGTCATGTACTTCTGCCTCTCTCAGAGGACTTTGCATTGTTCTACTAAACCTCCACGGTAGTCGAGGGGAGTGTTCTTCAGAGCTTCGTCACCTGCCCAAGATCAAGTCTTCACCCTATTCACGGTGATCTATCTCCTTGCTCTTTCCTACCTCCTCAATATATTTCTCGACAGCATCCCATTCTTCCTGCTCAGTGAGCATGTAACTGACGGTCTCTTCTGGGTTTAACCGGTCAAGTTCTAGTTCTTTCATCTGAATCCATCTCAGGCAGGTAAAGTTATGCTTAGGAGAATCTTCTTCCCCGCACAATATACACCACAGGGAATCCCTTATCCCGAACGGGTGAAGGTATGTACCAAATTTACCATGTCCAATCAAGCTCACTTCATGGCTTTTTTCTGGGTATTAGCCTCTTTGTACACATAACTTTATTTGAGGCTTCCCACTCGGTGACGAGCAGCTCATTTGCTTCTGCCTTTGTCATGCCTTCATGAGTTCTGACTAGCTAATTAGCTCTGAGGTGAATAGGTGGGACACCTGCCAATAACACCTCTACCGCCTCCCTAGAAACCGTTTTATATGCAGATTTAATTTTTAGCGCTATCTTCCTTTGGAGAGAGGCTAGCCTCTGAACGTTCCTTTTCCGCTGAAGTGCCTCACGCCAGACCGATATAGCATATAATATCACTGACGTGACAGCTAATAGTATCAGTCTTCGTTTAAATGTCCTAGACCCCCATCTATTACTCATGAGTTTACCCAGAGTCACGATCTCTTTTTCCGATTTTATGGTAATACGGAATATTTCCGTAATATGTTTGCTGATCGCTCGATTCACACACCTAAATATTTTATTCTCAGCCCGCACATTAAAACCTTCCATCGCTACGATTATGTCTCCTATTTTTCTCCTTCCGACCATCGCCAGCATGGTCGTTTTTTTTTTTGAGCTAACTTCAATCCCTTTGTTTTAAGCCAGTCACTTATCTCCGTCACGGCCTCTGTAGTTGTTGTTTCAACCTCTTGCTTCGTTTGATCTGCCACAAGCTGGACAAAATCGTCGGCATATGCTACGATGAATGTATCCACCGGGAACTCTAGCCTCAAGAGATCTTCGAAGACTACGTCTCAGAGGATAGGGCCCAACACCGACCCTTGTGGGATACCCTCATGCATTTGGAATCTAACCTCCCCTTCCTCTGTTATTGCCATCAGGTTTCTGTCATACAGGTAGTTGTTTAATACCCCTATCAGATAATCATTAATGTTTTTCTGCCTCAGTGCCCCCAGCACAGCCGGCCAGGGGACACTGTTAAAGGCGTTTTGGACGTCTTATAGTATAATTAACGGGATTCGCTTGTCCTCCTCGTCCCTGCGGCTCGGTCTTTAGCCCAAGTTGTCACCCTTTGGATTGCATCTGTCGTGGATTTGCCTCTGACAAACCCGTATTGGTTGGGCGATAGTTCTCCAGCTCCGTTTATCTCGTCCCAAACCCGTCCCGCCAGCAGTCTTTCATACAGTTTCCCTAGTGCATTTAATAGACAGATAAGCCTGTATTACTTTTCCTGATCATCTGCTCTTGGTTTGGGCAGCAATACTAACCTGGTCTCTTTCCAAGAGCCCGGGAAGCCACCTTGGCTCAATTAATTACACTAGTCAACGAAACAAAAGGTTTTCGTTTATCTGGAATCGTAAATGGAGATTCTAACTAATTTTTAGGGTGTTGAATTCAAAACTGTTACCAGAATTTGGATAAGTTACGTTTTTTAGACACATACGATTTATTTGCCAATAAATGTACAATCATTGTGAAATCAATATTTTTAAAAAATTATTATTTATGTGCATCCATTTAAAAGTTGTTTATTTGTTAAATTTTTGTTTATTCAAACAGATAAAAAATATACATTAATAAAAATTTAAAACAATAATTTTAAAAGTCTAAGTCATTGGAATTGTCTTACCTTTAATTTTTAAAATATGTTGAAAAACCTTTTCGCTTGTAAGATGTTTGATCAGTTTATCTAAACAAAAACTAACAATAGGCATCCAACATTGCAGGATCTCATTTTCCTTGGTACCAATGCTCAATGATCAGAATATCTTGAATCTTGTTCATCGCTGACAGAGCCCGAATTTGCGGGAAAATGTCTAGGTGGGAGTGTAGGAAATGAATTTTTAATGACATCCTACATCCTAAACTTTTGTAGTTTTCTAACAGCTTATTAACGAAAAAATATATTTTTCATCTTTTCTGTTGCCTAAAAAATCCACTAAAAACGTCTTTGAAGGATTAGACCCATGCAGCTACTCCACATTCGCTAAGTTTATCGTCAAAATTTAAGTCTTAAGTAGTTTAATGATTTGTGGATTGGTAAATACACCTTCCTTCAGCGTAGCGTCACTAAATTTAGGAAAAACCATTTTTAAAAGATTATATCCTGGTCTAAATTTGTCTAGTGCCTTTACAAAATGTTTCATAAGTCCGAGTTTTGTGTGAAGTGGCGACAATATGATTTTACCACTCTCAATTATTGATAAATGCTTTAAATTTTATTCACCAGCCACAAAGTTCTTCATTTGGTAATTAGTTTTTGTATCACCACTATCTCAAAGACAAATAAAACAACAATGTTCCGTTAAACCACCTTGTAAACCTTGTTTTAGTAACGCAACAACTTTGAGACCACTGCAAACTTGCCAGATATGCTCTTTGTATTTTATTGCTTCTAATATTGATAAAATAGTTTCATACGTTTCTTTCTTGTCGAATGCATGAGCTAATAATGGAATGGATGGCTGTTTTTTACCATTATGCAATAAAACTGCTTTCATGCTAATTTTAGAAGAGACAATAAAAAGACGCCATTCTTCAGAAATATGCTGAATTCCAAGCTCTTTCATCTGGCCATCGACATCAGTACAAATGCACAATGAATTTTTCATAATAAAATTAGTTGAAAAAGTTTTATTTCGTGTTCTAAACGTAGTAACATGTTTTTCCACTGTTGCAGTCTAGAACCCAGAAATTCAGCTTGCAACTTCTCTCCGTGTAGTATCGTCTTTAGAGGTGAGGATACATTTGCATATTTTATGATATTTTTATTTTTGAATGAAAATCCAAATATATTTGTCATACAACAGTAGCAGTCGGTGAAGTGGTCCTTAGGTTTACAAACGGCATGGTTCGTTGTTTCCCCTTCAACCATTCAATTAGAATTACTTAGCACGACATGCAAATAAGATAAGTCGTCCAGAATTTAAAAGCTATTTTTATCAATTCAGAAACAGTTTTTCTTTGAGATTTAGGCGTAAATTTACCACAGATATATTGTCTGGTTGATTTGAACATCCACGACCGTTTGCAGAAGCCATGTTGTAGCAAATAAAAACGAGAAAAATTACTTTTGTATTATAAAAAATTGATGAAAATATAGCAATACAATAAAACTCTGAGAAACAACACACAGAATAAACAAATGAAGCTAGACTGAATATGATTTTAAGCTCTGTAGTAGGCAACAACAGATATCTACATGATGTCATCAAACAGAGATGTTTATACGAGCCTACTTCGCATGAAACAGTGCATATATATTTGTTCCTTTAGTATCTATATATGTATAAAGTAAAAATAGAAAAACTATTCTTAATTGTAACAGTATTTGATCAAAATGAGTTAGTTATAAAAAAACTTTACAATTTACACAATTAGGTGGTAACACAATATCAATAGCATATTTGAAATCAGTACCCAAATTACAGTGAGAAAAGTAGTTTAACATCTTAGATACAAATTTTATGTTGAATAGTATTGTTTTAAAACTTATTAACAGAAAAAGGTTAATTATTTATTCTAGCTATCAAAAATCTTCATGTAATTCATACAAAGGTGTAAAATTATGAAATTTTATACCCACATCGTTATGGTTGGATTTATGAATAAACAATTACAAAAAAATAATAATATTTAATATAATAATATTTATTTAATTATATAATAATAATAATATATAATATAATAATATTTATTTAATTATATAATAATAATAATATATAATATAATAATATTTATTTAATTATATAATAATAATAATATATAATATTTATTTAATATTTAATAATAATATTTTTCTGAATAAACAAATACAAAAAATAATCATTTCCCTCAACATCCAATGTGCTAATACTGAATAAAAGATATATTTTCGTGACATTAATTGTGGTAGACAACACTATTCTTTGGTGGTTAACTTAACCACACGTCTCAGAAGTAGTCGACATGAGTTTGTTCAAGACTACAAATTTACCGGTAAAGTTACATTACACTGATAAGTCGCTAATGTCTTTAATTGTTGATGCAACAATCAATAGGAATATTAAAAAAAAGTGGTAGAATAATTCACAAAAAAAAATCCAGTTTTTAAATGAAAATTATTTGCTATTATTTTTAGTGGTACATTATTGTTCAGAACATTTAAAAACTATGAAAACCGCTTCCGCCTTTAGCTTACCCAAAAATATAATTTTTAAGTACTGTCTTATACAGGGGCGTCCGATTTATTAATGTTATAGCTGATGGGAAATTTAGTGATTGATTTTAAATAAAAATATTCAATTTATTACACTTTCCTAAAATAAAACTGTCTAACCAAAGTAAATGGTGACATATTTTGACTTTGTAATAAGAAAATAACTTTATCGCATAATAATAAGTTGATACATTTTTTTAAATATAATTAAAAAGAGATTTATGCTGTTTATATATATATATATATAAGCTATCAATATGAGTTACTAAGCAATGTAAGGGAAGATGGTTTCGTCAGTGGTATCTAGGGGGTCATATAATGATAGCTCCTTGAAGGTGATACGGTAACGATAAACAGAATCTGCAACGTATATAAGGTCCGAAGCAGGATGGCCAAAGTATTATAGTCTTCATGAAGTACTCGGTAGTTCTGCTATACGTAGTGTTTAGCCTGACCGCAGCATCTGTCCTGCAAAAGCAGAAAGGTGTGTCAGGTTACAACAATTATAACAACAACCAAGGTAAGCCACTAACCATGACTTCAGATTATTTGTTCTAATTTAAATCGAGCTGTATCGTCTATAAACATGCATAACAACTAATTATCACAATTCACGATTTCTTATTTTTTTTATAAATTTAATTTTTAAATTATTCTAAGTTATAGTAATGATATACGTAAGAATTAGCCATATTATTTTCCAAAACGTTTAATGACGTAGAAATAATAAATTATTTATTTACACTTGCAGTATTTTTTTAAAGTTAAAAAACTATTATTTTTCAATTTAATCGCCTAGTTTATTTTTAAGAAAAATTTCATCAATCCTTAATATTAAGGCTAAAATTTTACCTAACATTCAAAAAAGAAAAAGAATAAATCACCCGCATGAATATTTATTATGATTCTAACCTTAAGTGCAGTAAACAATATATTTTTTATCCTCATAATAAATGACAAGACATTTCACAGACAAAAATAGTAGTTACGGAACTAGCATCTGAGCTGCCGTTAGTAAAGTCTCCTGTTTTAATAGGACAATCATAATGTAGGAAGATCACAAACTTTATGTCACCAACGCTAATTTGGAAAGAGAATATTTTTTTCTTTTTCAAGAAAAAAAAAAATTTGATTGGTTAGTCAAAATAGTTTGTATTATATCCGTACAATAGTTTTCCAATGATTAATAATGATGCATCACACGATATTTATTAAATCATATCCTATTAGTGGGAATTTCACCTATGAAACTTAAGTTTAAGCATAAATTATCGTCTCTTAAGTTTAACAACCTAAATAAGATCCGAATAATATTCCACGGTTAGTGAGCACTCGGTGGTAATTTGAAATTTAAAATAGGAACATGAATGTTTTAAAACTCGTACTAAAATCTTAAAAATTAACATTAACAGTTCGATCCAAGACTAATATAAGCATATTATCTTCAGAAATTTTACAACCCCGCTTGTAGTTAAAAGACAGTCATTTACTCACGGTAGCCTAACACACTTACATATATTCATAGAACATATTTTTTACAATATTTCTATGTTATTCTTTTCTTACATCTTAGACATGTAATACTTCTTTAACCTGCATGTAGCTAAAGTAGCAATGAAAGGTCTTGTGAATAAAATGATTAAAAACTTATGTTATCAGTTGTACGTCCATTTACTATTTGTTTATTCTGGAAGATAGAAATATTTTTAAAATGTTATAATTACAAAGACACGATCGGACTTCCGACTAGACACTTTTGCTGTACGTCCTTAATACCGATATTTACACAGAGAAATAATATGTTTCAAAGTTAATAATTGTAAAAGCTATATTAAAAAACAAAAATAATTGAAAAAGTTTTACAGTGTCTTCCGTCTATCCTCTTAATTATTTTCTAAAAATTACAATTTAGATACTTTCTCATCAACTAATTCTGATCCACAAAAAACATTTTACCGTAAAGAAAAACCGGCACTTCTATCAATCAGTTCTGTAGTCAATCCATTATAGTTTTTTCATTCTTGATCGGTTAATTTTTGTTTGCATTATTTTTTCGATGAAATTATTTTAAATAGGAGAATCACAAATAACCTTAATTTAATAACAGAAAATTGTAATTATCCTATCTGCTTAAGTCGTTATAAAAATGAAAATTAATAAATTTTTAATTTCTGGATTATTCTTAACACAGGGATAAAGCAAAATAAAATACTTTACCGTGAAATTTTAACAGTTATAACAGAAAAATTACTCTTTCAATATTATATCATTGTTACTAAAATATAGTACACGAAATTTGGGCTAAAAATTTTACCTGCATTTAAAATCACATTTAAAAACGTAAACCTACATTTAACAATAAAAAGAATAAGGAATTTAAAATAAATACAACAAACTTCATTTAACTACTTTCAGTTGCAAGGTTTTGAAAATATATTTCATAAAAAATTATATAAATTAAAAAAAATACTAAACGCCATTATTAATTGGATATTAAATTATTGAATAATTGGCATAAACTCTGTGCGATTTATCACGCTTAATTTCCGATAACACTAATTATTTCTGTATTCATTCTGACTGCGAATTTACATCTTTTTACAGGTTACCAACAGTTTTTTGAAAGACAGCATAATGTTCTAAGATTACTCACTAATTTACAGCACAAAAATTCTTATCAAGATCTTGTTCAACTCGGAAGGAACTTCAACCCGTATCAAAATACCAACAATTTTTACGTAAGTCTATCACATACAAAAATTTCTGTACTAATAAAAGCACTTTTAACTCGCTTATTGTAATTACTTTAATAATCATTGACAGTGATGTCTACGGTTATAGTTAATCGCAACAATTATCTGACATTTGCTTAAAAAGCTTAAAATAGAGCCAGTCTAACTTATTTTTAAAACTATAATGAAACAACACAATATTTTTGTAATTAGCCTCTTTAAAATCGAAATCTACTTTTTTGTGCAAAATTACTAAATTATACTCGTGAATATAATTTATCTACCAGAATTAATAAAGTATACATCTAATAAAAATATACAGTTTTTGGTGAAATTGAGAATGTGAAGAATGGTTTTAACTTTTAAAAACCAATTAGTTTGATGCAAAAAAATTTTTTTCTAGTGTTCTTTTTTTTGTATGTTGAGTGACATAGCCAAATTTATTGTTGGAGAGCCATAAATCACTCCCAAAAATGATGTATACTAGAGTAAAGCTTACTAAAGATAGCAAGGAGAAAAAAGTTTTCCAACTGGCTTTTTCAACGAATAAAAGATGTTTGCATATCACCATGCCAAATACACAGAAATGAAGGCGTTATTTAGCCCAACAAGTGACACCTCAGGTAGTTGCTGTATAGTGAACTTAACCTCAGAGAAAGAAATTCTAGGACTCTTTTTCTTGTTCTGGTGCTTAATAAATATCACAGCGGCAAAAAAACATATTGGGATAGATAATGTAAAGTAATACGTTAAATTTATTGTTTAAATAAACATTTAAGTGGAAATAAATTTTTATATTCTAACTAAAATAATATAAAATAAGATGACAAAATTAAAAACTTCTGATTTATAAATCTAGAATGAAAGTAGCAAGGGCACATCCTTTTATTTTAATACTCATAAAATGTCTGTATGTTTGTTTTTCAGAACCAGCCCGCTGTCAAACACTTCTTGAACAACTTTGCACAAAATAATTTCCTTCCTAAGGATGAAGCTTTTACACCAACCAGCCAACAACATCAGAATCAGGTAGCACAGCTTTTCCAGTTCTTCTACAGCGCTCAGGACTGGAACACATTTAAGGCGGCCGCTGCATGGGCCAGAGAATGGATGAATCCACAACAATTTGCTTATGCTTTCACAGCTGCAGTCCTCAACCATCCAGCCACTCAAGGTGTTGTCGTTCCTGCTCTCTATGAAATAGTACCTCATGATTTTGTTCCGGCTACAGCTATCCAACAGATCTACAAAGCTAAGTTCCAGGGTAAATTAACAAAAATAAATTAATTAAACACAATGGACTAAAATTACTTATTTTCAAATAGTATGGCTTGTATAATATAAGCATAAGATATCACACAGGAAAATTGTTTGTACAACAATTTTTTTCGCAAACTCATATATTCCATTCATAGATAAATTTGATAACAAATCGTGAAATTAAAGTAAATTACTTTTTATTAGCAACTTTATTTAGTTAGCACAGCTTGGTTATTCCTACATTTGCTAGTAGCAACTAAGTATCTTGAAGCTGTAAACATCGAGAATCAAAATTAAAATTAAATACATAATCATTTTATAATCTACAGATTTTCCGAATAGTAGTAATAATATTCTGATCATAATGCCAGATAATTGCTAGCTTTATTTTGAAATGCTAAGTTTTAGAAAAAATAATTCATCACATTTCTCACAATCATTCTATAGATATCTATTGTGACTGTAATTCCTATTTCATTTTTCTACAAGTTTTGCGCTCACTAGCATTCAAATATAAATTTTTTTTAATACATATTATTATCACGTTTACAACGAATATAATACTGTTTTGACGTTTCTATGTTATAGGTTCCCCGTATGCCTATGTTTATGCTAACTACACGAACCAGAATGAAAACAACCAGTACTACAATGGTTACTCTAACCAGCACAACAACAACAATGGTCAAAATAACAACAACGGAAATAACAACAGATACTACTATTATGGCCCACACAACCCCAATGCCGTTTTCGCTGTTAATGACGGATCCCAGGACAATAATGCAGGTACACCCGAGAACCCAGAAAATCGAGTCAGCTACTTCACTGAAGATGTCGGAATCAACGCTTACCACGCTGGATTCCACGTTCAAAATCCTGCTTTCTTTGGCGCCAATAATAACAATAATTACTTCGACAGCATCTTCAACAACTTTAACAATAACAATAATCAAAATTATAACAATAATTATTATTATAACTACAAAGTGGCCAAACGCGGAGAAGTTTTCTATTACGCACACCAACAGTTCTACGCACGCTATGTCCTCGAAAGGCTCTCTAACAACCTTCCAATTCCACAGCCAATCAATTTCAACGACAAAATTGAGGTAATAATAATTTATGAGTTACTTTTAACGCTTTACTAAGTTTTACCGAATATTGTAAAAAACAAATTGTTTTTTTTTATATCCAATCATCATGTCAAGTGATATTTTAAATAAACATAAATGTAATTTAAAATTTTGATATCAACATTTTTATATGTAACATTCTTTATTTTTATTTTTTTGTTCATGTAGTAATACAGATAGTTTAACCAAACTATAAAATTTGTATTATTATTTTTTAAAGTAATTATAACGGCTTTTTGCAGCCCGGTTACAATCCAAACCTTCAATATGCCAATGGTCAGGCAGTCCCTGCTCGCCCACCAAACACTTATTTCCAGCAGCAGCAGAAAAACGATAACAATAACAACAATGCTCAGGAACCAAACAACAACCAAGCACAGAACCCTGAAGTCTACGAACAACGTCTCCAAGAAGTCGCTGATACCGGTTTCGTTAAAAACGTAAGTAATTTTTAATGAATTTTCTACTTAGAATGTGTGACTCGTTAATAATATTTATTATTTTATCCAAGAACGCATTTTGAGTGTGGTAATGTTTTTGCAGATGTGAACTAGTACTCGCTTAATATGAATGTACGTTAAAACTGAGATGTAATTTTTACAGCCAGATGGAAGTAAGACCAACATCAACAATCAATACGGTCTTGGAATATTAGCCAATATCGCCGCTAACCCTGCTGATTCTCCAAACTCTGCTTACTACGGTAACTACTTTGCCGCCGGTAAGAACGCCATCGGTTTCATCGTCGACCCTAACAACCAAAACGGAGTAGCTTCAGGTGCAGCCGCCAATTTCGCCACTGCCTCAAGGGATCCGGCCTACTAGCAATTCTTGGCTAAATTGAACCAGATATTTTACAATTTCCAGAACAATCTTGGACCTTACAACCCCAATGAGGTAATGCTGTATAATAGTTTAAGTTTTATTTACGTACCGTAACAGCAAAATTTATTTTAACTCATTATTTAACTTCGAACCTAAAACTCTCTTTTAAAATATTTTAACTCATTATGTAACTCTTCGAATCTGAAACCCTCTTTTTAAATAATGTACGATTTAATGAATTTAATCTTCTAATTTACAGCTTAATTTCCCTGGAGTGAAAATTCAGACCTTTGATGTTTCTCATTTAGTCACCTACATCGATTACTTCAACGTAAACGTTGACAATGCAGTAAATAATCACAACAACGGCAATCAGAACTCGAATAATAACAACGGCCAGTACTACGTTAAATTCCAGAGACTGACCAACCAACCCTTCAACTACTAGTTAAACGTCCAGAGTAACAGAAATAGAAACGCCGTCGTCCGTGTCTTCATTGGACCCAAATACGATTCCAACGGACAACAGTTTACTCTCTCACAAGCCAGCCAGTACTTCGTCCAGCTTGATCAATTCACAGTCCAACGTATGTACACAATTTTTCTCACATATAACTTTAACACTTATAAACACACACATTAATTACTACAATACAACTATAAATTATTTATTACATATAAAGGTATAAAATATCTCAAACTCTGATACAAATAACAATGTTCAATTATAATTGCATTAGTAATTAGTATGTTTGATACTGAGATTAGAGAACTTCATAAATGAAGTACGTACTTTTATTTATATGAATAATTTTTAGGAAAATAAAATAAAACCTGAATTCTTTTCTTTATTGTTCTTTTGTAATATGATTATCTGCATAGTTTCACCAACATACTTTGAATGCAAAATTTAATTTATCATTTTGGTTTAGATAAAATATTGTTTGGAATAAAAAACTGCTGATTGTAAAATAAATTGCTATTATGATGTGTCGTGCCAGTATTACTTTCTGAAATGTACAAAAATTAAATTTAATTAAATCAAGTTTCTCTTTTAATCCATAACATTCTTATTTTGTAGTGAATAACGGCCAGAATGTAATTCAAAGAAACTCTCAACAGTCTCCACTCTACGTACATGATGTTCCAAGCTTCCAACAAATTTACAACCAACTCCAACAGGCAAAACAAGGAAACCAAGCTTTCTTCGCAAATCAGGTTTGTAAAAATATCAGTTTTATAAGTGATATAGAAAGCATTTTTTTGTTTAGCTTACAGAAATATCGAAGCACAAGAATGTAGATTTTAGTCTGCCGGAGTAGGATATAACTTTTATGATAAGAAATTTAATGTCAGTGATTAAAAACGTTTTTTAAGAATCCTAATCTATTCCACATCTCAAACAATAGTTATTAACTGCCTACATGGTTTCACAATTCTTCTCAAAAATTGTGCCCGCTGTTTTAAACAGGAAGTTCCAGAACTCAAAAATAAAAGTTCCATTATGGTTCTAGAACCAGTACTTTATTTTAACTTTCACTGACTCTCACCTTTTAGGCTTATTTTGTCATCGTACTCCAGTAACACGTATAAATTACTCTCCTACGGTTCACGAGTTCATAAACTACAAGCTACTACTGTTTATTTTACAAAAAATGTTAAAAAAAAATCTGAATATTTTGGGCAATACACGTCATTTAGTCTATACGTACCCATAAAAACCATATTAACCGATAACCTCAATACCGTTAATGCTATTTTCTATATAAATGCAATTTTTTCGGTTTTATAAAAATTATTCTTTACTGCAAACTTGCAATTCCTGCTATTTTTCTCATAATTTTAATTCGCTTAATAGCTAAATTTGTAAAACATAATTTTGTTGCAGGCTGCTAACAAATTTTGGGGGTTTCCTCAGCGATCACAGCTTCCGAAAGGTAAACCAGATGGACAAGACTTTGTTTTTTACGCAATTATTACTGAAGCAAATTCAAACAACAATAATGTAAACTATAATAACAATAACCAGAATGACAACTACAATGGAAACAATAACAACGAGAGTAGTGATAACAACAATGGAAGCAATAATCAAAATTACAACAACCAAATGTACGACATTCAGTTCTACGACAACAAATCCCTCGGTTTTCCGTTCAACAGACCGGTTCAGGACACCTACTACAATACTCCAAACCAGTACTTTAAGACTGTCACCATCTATCATAATGGACAAAACAATAATAACCAGAATTAAACACAGATTTTTACACGTATCATCTGTTATTAAATCTAACTTATAAAATACACATGTAAAATTTTTCTTAATTTGTGTATAATGATTATTAATAAAAAAATAAACACTTAAATACAACATATTATCTTCTTATTATGTTTTTTTCCTCTTTTTTGTTGCTTACAGAAAAACCGCACAAACGAAAGTTTACTTATTAACCGTAATATAATTACGATTATTTTACTTAAGTATTAAAATAGATAAATTAAACTGTCTACTTGGCACTGGAATTATTGCAATTAGTAAATGGTAAATCCGATTAGGTCGTAAATAAAATAACTATCATTTCATAATTAAAAATATTATTATTTTTACCTAATAGTTTCTCCTTGATATCTGAAATGTTTCTCTGTTACTAGTTCAACGGACTTTTTAAAATCACCCGTCATTTTAACAAGATTCTTTAAATCTTTACACACTTTTTATTTCTTAAACATCAGATATTTTTAAAATTTAAAACAATCGCCAAAAAAATATTTTACATGAATTTCAGTAGATTAAATATTTAATTTCTTTTAAGGTAATAAAATAATTCACCAATCATTCATTTTGGTAGAAATTGTCGATCGACATAACACTGAACATTGAAAAGAATTTAATTTATTTACATGTTAAAGCAACACATTACTAATACATATATATAGTCTCTTTTAAAAAAGTGAACAGATTACAAAATATCAGTGAAACGGAAAACCTAAAGATAGAAGAAAATTTGATTTCGGTTAATGTTCCTCAATCATTTCTGGAAGACCTTTTTAAAAATATTTAGAAAAAAAATATTTTATGTAATTTAACCTTACTAAACAATAACTAATATTAATATTAACATTAATAAAAAAAGTAAACAAATTAGAAAAACCCTCTAAAAAGTAAAAAGTAAGAATTAAATCAAACTGAGAATTTTAAACAAAAAAATATAATATATTAACAAATATAAAAATGCACTGAAAAGTAAAAAATAAAATATATAAATATTTAATAAATAACCAATAAATAAAAAATACATAAATGTAATAATTATTTATTTTAAAATTAAAAGTAATGAAAATATTTAGTTAAATAAAAGCGTGGTGCGGTTTTTATAATTTATTTAAAATAACACAACATTATTTTTACAACAATTAATCTTCATTTTCATTTTCAATAACGACCGAGGAGGCGGAAAGGTCTGCTGGAACCTCTCCAGTTGAGACTGACTAGCTACAAGTAACAATCTGAGAAAATGCACCCACTCGTTTTCTTTGTAGGAGTTCTCACATAATTAAAGTTCATCTTCGAATTCTAAGCCAAATTGAACGCACTCTTTCCGCTAAAAGTTTCATTTTAATTAATTATGAATTTTTATTTAATGAATTCATAATTCCGATTGCAATTATTATAATGATAATAATTAATATTTTTTCAGATTACCGTCAAAATGTAATAACTTTGTGCAAGATTTCTAAATTTAATTTTTATTTTTAATCTCGGTGCAAATTTGAACCATCAAAGAATTAAAACTTGAGTTATTTTACTACAGATAAATAAAGTATAGACATATACTAAACAACCTCGTTAAACAAAAATTATATTTTAAAATACAGCAAATTTCTATAAATACTTAGTCGAAAAGATTGTTATAAAAACTGCGCCGTGCTTTTATTTAACTAAATGTTTTCATTACTTTTAATTTAAAAATTTAACATTTTATTACATTTATTTATTTTTTATTTATTGGTTATTTATTAGATATTTATATAATTTATTTTTTACTTTTTAGAGGGTTTTTCTAATTTGTTTCCTTTTTTTATCAATGTTAATATTAATATTAGTTAAATAAAAACTTTTTTGAAAAATAATTTTTTATATGTAATCATATTTTTGTAATTTTTTTTTGGTATTATTTTTAAGACTAAAAAAAAGTAAAAATATTTATTTTTACACATCGAAGTTATATACGCGTACCAAATTTCAATCATTTTCATACGATAGTTCATGAGAAATGAAAATTTTCAACTAAATGTATGAATTTAGCGTAGGGGTAGCGCGTGGGGTGGGTCATTTCAAATTCCGACAGCGTACTTCTGTATTGTCAAGTTACATACGTGTACAAAATTTCATTGATTTTCATACTATAGATCAAAAGTTATAGCAGTTGCAAGATTTGATTATTCCTAAAGCGAGTTAAATAGAAGCTTTTAATTAGCCACTAAATTAATAAAATTTATGACGATCTTGATGTATTTTTCTACTATTTTGATCATTGTCCTAATTAATCAAAGAATCACACAAAAAAAATAACATAGTTTGATGTTCTTAGCATTAAAACGACCGACTAAATCTAATTTAAATCCTCATTTTGAATACTGAGATACAGAATAATACGAGACCAAAACAAAATATTACAGTACGTATGAGGTTTATAATGTGTAAGTTTCATTTTGAAAAGAAATAAGATGATAAATAAATATTAAGTAGTACTATCTTAATATAGGTTCTCAAACGAATTGAATTAGCTCATCAAATTGCCAATCAATAAGAACATGCGCAATTCGTGCAACATACTCATGTTCCGGAACTAAAACTGTGCCACAAACTCATCGTATAAATGGCCTTATTATAAACAAATTGGATACAGTCACCTATTATGTATTAATTAAAATGGGTCATTTCGTTATGACTGCATTACCACTATGGATTCAGTTTGTTTACATTAAGAACTAAATCAAAACAACGTATACAGTCCTTACCTAACCTATTATGCGTAACATATAACGTTTGTTATTCTTCAGAATGGCTACGCTGATTTTGAATGTAACTTATGATTCCTTTCAGGTCACCTACGTGAACAATTATGTTAGGTCCTACATTTGATATTCAGCCTTACAAGTGACATTTTTACTTTGTAAACCGTAGAGAATGGCTTAATAGTGACCACCATAATTCTCAGAGAAAGCACCTTAGTCTGTCGGTGCCTCTTTTACTTCCGACGCATTATACGAAATATAACCATAAGAAACAGCCTACTGGGATAAACAGTGTAAAGTAATAAATGAATCTATCCCTTTATGATGCAAACAATTGTATTAAATGCGTTACCTGAACTCGACGAGAGTAAAACTTAATATAAAAATAAAAATTATGTTAGATAAACGGGTTTTATAATGTTTTAATCCCTAACTATTGGGATAAAATATTTAATAAAAGAAACCAAACCTTTTAATATGTCATCTTGCGGTGAAAAAGGACAGGTCTCATATTTTCCTTCATATCTATGTTTACTTAACCAGTGTCACCAACACTGCTTAAACAGAGGTTCTTGTCACAAGACTTTTCATGCTATCACTCATTGGTTGATATGTTTTAATGTTTATTTTTACTTTTTTACCTGCTTAGATATATATAAATTATGTTACAGTAAAATCCTGACGCATTGCATTCCATAGGCCACGTGTGTTGCATATCACTAAAACGCTAAGAAATCCACCGTGTGATGGAATGCAATGCACCCTTTGATAACTGTAAGAATAATTAGTTGGTCTATGAAAGGCACTCATTCGGTGCACATCATCGTCCTATTGCTGTAAAGTTAGCATGTACGCATAACTTACATTATATTATGTAATTAGTATTTGCGTGTATATCAAAGAAAATTGTATACTATTAAGTATTTAATAAAAATAAAGATTGTTTTAAAAACATTCATTCGTTGTGTTTTAACATAGCTGGCGCAATCGGTAGGACACCTTGAGAATGGTTAGCAAATATAATCGAACTTTTTTTTTAAACCATTAACAAGGTGAACTAAATAAATAGTCATCTCGAGAAATTAATGTTTATAATTTCTTTAGTCATCGAATCGTTTACGAGGTGCAACGGACGATGAGAATAAGAGTTATTATTCAACGGAATCCACATTGAAGACGCAATTGACAAAGTACGGGGAAGTACCTGGTCGATTCAATCTTCGAACTTTAGCGACGTAGAATAGAGGACATCTCTACAAGTTGTTCCAGTTGGCAGAATTAGTGAATATAATCCTGATCGACAACCCGCTCATCGAAACCATCTCTATATCGACAACTCAACCAATCAACGAAGGTAACCAATCAACAAATACGTCATGATAAAAATAGTGCTGTAAGTATGAAAAATATTTAAATAGTAATAAGAAGTATTTTGATATTTTTTGTTAAATATATATATAATCTGTGTACATAGTATAATTAACATTTAAAAATGGCAGTACCAGTATTAATAATAGATTATTTGGATATGTTACCCAAATTTTCAGGTGATCCGTTAGTTTTAAATCACTTTCTTATTTTGTGTGACAAATTAGTCCAACACTTTATATCGCCAATAATTCGGAAGACTTTCAAAATGAATATTGCTTTCGACAATTATATTTAAAATAAAATCACCTGCATTAAAATTAGTAATAGGATCAAATCGTTATAAATGGAATGTCAGGCAGATACTATTAAATGGATATCTCGGCAAAAGAGATTGTTTTATATTAAATTTAGAATTAGTAGTGTTAAAACAGAATAATAATAAAACTCCTTTTAGGTTTTATGAACGTATACAAAAGTTATTAAACATGCAAATAGCATATCTTACAAATAAAGAAATAACAATAGCTAATGTTTTGAATAAATATGTAAAAATGTCAGCATTAAGAGTGTTATTAAGAGGCTTAGCTGAACCGTTAGGATCACCAATGCGAACGAAACCCCTAATTCTTTAGAAGAGGCATTAAGTATGTTAACTAATGATTTTTCTATTTAAGATAAATAAGTATAATTTTATTAATAATAATAGTAATTAAATTGCAAAGAAAGCTGCTCCGACCTGAAATCCAAATACCTATAAATATCAGACACCAACATTCCCCAATTATTACCAAGGTTATATTCCTAAAACCACATAGTTCCAAAGACCACCTTTTAATAGACAACCTTACTATCAGTCACAACCCAATTTTACCAAAAAACCCCTTTCCAAAATCCCACTCAACGACCATTATTTAAACGAATGCAGGAAACACCAATAAATACAAAAAACTCATTATAACCTCCGAATAAAAACCCGAAACTACTCGTATATCAACCGGCGAGAGATAGGTCCAGAAACGAAAAATTAAAAGAACCTTATATAATATTACTGAACAGATGAGTAGAATTAATTTAAGAAATAATAATTATAATAATAAAAAATTAAACAACGGTAATTTTTTAGGAGATACAAGCCTCGGAACAAATTTTCAGTAATGAATTTACACCCAGAAAGATGAGTGATCTATATTATAGATCACGCACTACGTTTAGAATTTTAATTGATACTGGAAGTACCAGGTCTTTTGTAAAAACGTTTATTGGAAATGAATATTATAAAAAATATTTAGGCAAAGAGCAATTAGAAGTGACCACAACATAAGGCACTTGCAAAGAAAAATTTATTAGGTTAATACCAATATTAGGCAGAACGAGGAATAAATACTATTTATTTGACTTCCATAAAGATTTTGACTTATTGTTAGGGTTAGATAATTTGAAAGGAATGAGAATTAATTTAGATTTTGTAAATAATAAATTAACATATAAAGATATTGTAAAGCCAGTACATTATTTTAATACGAGTAAAGTGGACACAGAAAACACAGCTGTTAATAGTAAAAATGTATATCAGATAGAAGCACGTACAAAACGTAACATTAAATTTCCTGTGTATAAGATTAAAACCGGACAAGCAGTATTAAATTGTAGGAACTTAGACTCCCTAAAAATTCTTAGTGCATTGTCAATGTCAAAGATAGTGAAGCTTATTGTATATTTACGAATCCTATACTGGTAAATAAAACAATATTATGTAATATGGCACTATATGTAGAACCCCTAGACATATAATAAACCCCTTGTATAATAAAGATAATACTAATAAATGTGTTAGGAAGAAAAATAGTAAAAGTAATAATAATAATAAATGTAGAATGTTTCTAAATGTTAATAATAATAATAATAATAATAATAATAATAATAATAATAATAATAATAATAATAATAATAATAATAATAATAATAGTAACGAATTTTATAGATAGGGTGTCAAATGTTATAAAGAATGAAAATAAATATAATAAAAAGAGAAAGCGCGATATTAATAAATGTTGTACAGAAAATATTGGTAGAAATAAGTTGCCAATGTAGAAATTATACTAAATGTTGTAGTATAATTAACGGATTATGATATTTTAATTCTAATAAGCGTAATAATTATACTAATAATAATAATAAGTAGTGTAGGAATAATAATGTGTTGTCAAATATTACTGATGAGGATAATAATAATGAAGTTAATAATTTTAGTAAACAGAAGCATAGAAGTAGGAAAGGAACTAAAATAAATATTATAATAATGTTGCCAAATACTAATAAGTATGATAGAAAGAAAAATGATAGAAATAATAAAAACATGTTGCTGAAAATAAGCGAAATTAATAAAGTAAAGTAATTTAAAATTAAAATTAATTAAATAAATTATTGATGAGAATAATGAAACATATAATGATATAAATGATAGTAATACGTTGCCGGAAAATACTCGTATGATAGGAATTAGTAATAATTACAATTTAATTAAAAAATGAAGAAAAGAGCTAATAAAACAATGATAGATAATACTCGGTTGCCGAAAATTATGAAAAGTAAGAGAAATACCAGTAATAAAAATATAAATAATAATAATATTATAAATAAAGATAAGGAAAACACTAATAATAATTATAATTTAATTAATCAAATGAAAGAGTTAGATTTATCAAAAATTAGAATCGATCATCTGAATAGTAAGGAGAAAGAACTAATTTATTTAATAAAAGAATATACAAATATTTTTCAAATAGATGGAAACGATTTAACGTTTACCAATCAAATTAAACATAAAATTAGGGCGACAGATGGAATACCCGTATACACTCTTAATTACAGATACCCTGAAAAATGTAGGAAGGAAGAAGAAAATCAAATTAATGATATGTAAAAAAAACAACAATTTTTCACCCTTCATATTCACCAATATGGATAGTACCGAAAAAAACTCGATGCCTTAGGCATAATATTCAATATTTTTAACAAAAATACAGAATAGTAATTGACTTAAAGGTATTAAATGCTAAAACAATTGATGATAAATTTCCATTACGAAACATAACGGATATTTTGGATAAATTAGGCAGGGCTCAACATTTTACATTACATTTGGCCTCAGAATTTTACCAAGTAGAAATGAACCAAGATAGTATAGAGAAACCGCATTTTCGATTGAGAAAGGACATTACAATATTTTTAAGAATGCCCCTTGGATTAAAAAATCACCACCGATATTTCAAAGAGTTATGAATCGTGTATTACGTGGAATACAGAATGAAATTTGTTTAGTTTATTTAGATATTATTATGTATTCTACTAGTTTAAAATAGCATAAATTAAGAGTAAAAGAAGTATTTGATAGACTCAGATTTGCAAATTTTAAAATACAGACAAAATCAATTTTTAAGGAAAGAAGTAGAATACCTAGGACATATTGTAACATCAGATGGAATTAAGTCGGACCAAAAAAAAGTAGAGGCAATAAAAGGATATTCAATACCAAATACTAAGAAAGATACGTATAAAAGGATTTTTACGATTATTAGATTACTACCGAAATTTTTTTAAAAACTGTGAATATAACAAAACCATTAACTAAATGTTTAAAGAGAAATGCTAAAATAAATGTTGAATACGTAGAGTATATTAAATGTATTGAATTATGTAAAAATATTTATCAAATGAACCATTATTATTACAAAACCCAGATTTTATTACCATTTCAATAGAAACTGGCCTCAGCTACTCAAAAAACCAAAAGGTCATACACACATACTTAAATATTTAGTAACTTATACGGTATAAATCATCCACCTTGGCAAGACTTTGATATTTAAGTCAAACAAGCTATGTATGTCTGAATTCCTGTTTTTACGGCTTAAGCATGTCAAAATAAGCTTCATAATAGTTTAATGATATTATACTTCAACGGAAGTAGTTGGAACGAGACTATAGTTGTAAAGAAATAAATCCTTTGCCGTCTACGTTCAGAGCTAGCAAAGTGGACACTCGTGTGATGTAAAAAGAGACCCGTTTTTATTCCGGAAGTATATTGGCAATTTAGAAATCTAATGTTTTTATCATATGTTATGCAATTTTATTTTTTGAATTGTGAATTTTAACATCCGTTTAGCTTTCGAAACTTCTTCGTTTGTGAGCGACCTTTTCAACTGCTATTAATTACTTGCAGTGCTAATAATTGCGGAGGATAATACTTTACAAAGGGCGGAGTAATTTGGTTTCATATTTTTTATTCTATATTCTGTTATTTGCCTTTTTCTGAAATTTTGTTAACGGTATTCATATTTTAACTGAGTATAATATTTTGTCTTGTAAAACCTAATTATGTTATATATGTTTAGTATTTTTTTTACTGTTCGGAAGAATACAAAATGATAGTTTGTACTGTTTATTAGACGGTAATAATCTGTCGCCTTAAAAAAATGAAACAGAAAATGGATAAATTGGTAATGGAAGACGTTTTTCAGTTATTTCATTTTTCACAAAACTTCAAAACATTTATAGAAGATAAAAAAATCAATTAATTAATTAATAAGTTATTAAATAGCTGTTACTATTTTCCCGGCTAATTTATCTAGAAATCTGATTAGAAACTTTAGAGATCGAGCCAGTAATTTCAAAACGGTTGTTATGCAGACTGCTCTGATGGATCCCCTTCTGACTCAACACACCGACTCTAACGGTGTTTGCACTTTAAGCAGCATTCCTGGAAATTTTCTTTCTTAAGAGTATTAAAAACCCTTTCCTTATTTGCCTGTATGTCTTCGCGTGAAACAAATCGGTTTCGTTTCAGCGAAAATTTCAATTTAGCAGTCAGGTAAAAGTCGGCAGGTTGCGAAAAAACAGGAATTTGGCCAAAAATTCATCGATCGAGAACGCAGGATGTGCAGATGCGTTGTCGTGGTGCAGGACCCTATTCTTATCTCGCTAAAGTGCGGGTCTTTTCTTCCGCACATTTTCGCGTAAACGCTGAAGGACTTTTATAGTATTTCTGGTTGACTGCCTACCCCTAGGGGCAAATTCTTGATGCACAATACCCGTAGAATCGAAGGAAACCTCCAAAATTGTCTTCACATTCGACCGAATTTGTCGCGTTTTTTTCAATCGTGGCGAACTTGGACCCTTCCACTGCGTTTATTGTGCTTTCTTTCGGATCATACCCGTAAACACAAGAATTCGTAGCCTATAATTACCATTTTTAAGAAATCTGGGTTGGTTTCAACCTGATTAAAACTTTTATGACACTTCAAGCCGGTTTTATTCCTACTGGCCTGACAACAATTTCAAAATGAACTTCGCGGACACTCGACACATTTTCAAATCCTCAATTAAAATTGATTGAACCTTAAGAAACTTAAATTCAGTTTATCAGCCATCTCCTTAATTGTAATTTTACGGCCAAAGATACCAAATCGCAAACTTTCACAACGTTTACTCTGATTTTTGAAACGGAAGGCGGCCGGACTGTGGTCATCTTCGACTGATTCGTGGCCATCTTTAAATCTGGTGAACCAGATAAAAAAATTTCACGGGCTCAGTTATTTACGCACAAAACCTGTTTTTAAGAGTTCGTAAGTTTCCGAAGCTGATATCCCGGTTTTTGAACATAATTTGACACAAACCTGTTGTTCCTTTTTTTTCAACCGTTTTGCGAAATCAATAATTTACCGAGAACCGAAAACACGTCTTCACTCGCTAGGATACCACTCTTTGCTGAATAAAGATATCGCGGTGATCATTTCAGGACGTTTCTAGGACAAAACAAGCGTCAATCACCTTAAATTACATCATTAAATCCCCTTATATCTCCAGGATTACTCGACCGATTTTGACCAAACTTGATCAGATTACTTCTATATATGGGGTATTGATGACATTAAATTTCAACTTAAAAAGTCAAGGGAAAGAGGCTGTAGAGCAAGGTCATCATCCTCATTATCTCAAGATTTCGCCTAATTAAGGTTTTATTTTTCTTAGACACATTTTAACGATTAAAAAATAATATTTGCAAAAACATTTTCAAATTTTTTTGTTATCGATGAGTCTGAGAAATGCCATTTACGCACACCCCATAAATGGGGTTGTGTCGAACTCACACAGGTTCCGCTAGATGTTGTTAAGACTACCTGCACCCAACCGACTAAACCGACTATCTCACCACTTCTTTCCACCGGAGCCGGGCCACAATGAAGCACTCTCAGCCCCGAAGGATGCCTTCAGGCTCAGGTGTTCGAGAGTCCTCGTACATCATCACCATAGCCCGTACACACAAGCGCGAACGAACCACAGCTCTGCAGGGGGCTGTCCATCTAGCCCTAGCTCTCCGGTTTAATTCTTCACATAGCAGCTGGAATATTTAGGACTTTCTCAGGCTATTCTATTTATTTTAATTTATTCCTGGCTTGTTTACATCCTTTAGATTTGTTAATAGTTGCCATTGGGTTGGTCTCTACAAATCCCTCAGTTTATCTGTTACCCTTCTATGCCAACGCACAAAAAAAATTTGATGTTTCTTTACAACTCAGCATTTGTTTTACTTAATTTGTCCACCAGTTATTAATATTTTTTTTTTTTTACATTCTAGAGATTATAACCTCTCTGCTCATTTTCCCACTAAAATTGTCACAAACTTCAATTAAAAGAAACAATTGACTTCATAAATAGTTTTTATTTTCTTCAAAGTTCTATCGCAAGCTTTCACAATTTTAATTTATTTTTATTAAACCAAATTAAATTCATATATTTTAAACAGTTCAGAAAATACCACCCTTTGTTTAAAATATAATTAAATTGCAAACTGGATATATGTTACAGAAAAATACAATCGACAATCTAAAAACAATCTGTTACATTTTCACCCCCTCTTGCCGACGGCTGCTGAAACCTATTGGTGGCTAGAGTGCCCACAGCAAACTATGGTAGCCAGATCATCAGGCCACTCTACGTCACAAGCTGCTCCCTCGAGCACTTTTCGTAGCGTCTTCTAAACCAGTCTGCACTCATACCTGACCCAAGGCGGTCATGTCCATATGGACCGTTAAGTTATAAGTTATAAGTGTTATGTTACAAAATTATTTTAAACCGCCAAGACGGCGTACAATTAAACAATTCTTCAGTAATCAACAAGGTGTTGTCTTCAATCATCACCTATGAACACATAGAGTCCACCCTCGCTCTAAAATCTACCGCAACGCTGTTGAACAAGGGCGTCCCGTCGAAATCGCAAAACAATCATTCCAGTTAACATTTCTTCATGTCTTAAGGAAGTTTGTTAACCAAAATATTAAATCAATAGATTTTTAATTTGTAAATATTTAAATCTGACAGTTTCAAAAAACTACTAAAATCTGCAGCTTCTTTTCTTCATATACTAGTGTTAATTAACTATAGATATTACTTAAAATTTACCTTATTCATGTTACAGAATTCATTCCTTATTTCTGTTACCCAAATTCTAATGTTTCACAATACAGATTTTTATCTTTGAATGATATAAAATTATTATATATTTAAATAAACCCACGCTTCATTATTAATTGTCTGCACTCTTGGGGTTATGAAACCTATTAGCGTGTACTAGGTATTAAATTGTGCTGTATTCTTTAGGTATGCTCATACATCCCAAAATTAAGTTATCTAAGTCTATATAAAATCACAGCAGTAAAAAATATTAATTTATAGTATTAAACACTCTATTCATTTATAGCAAAACGCTGATACTTAAGTGTATAACTAACTTACACCATTTAACCTTTGTTTAAATTTCTTTTTAATATACATGGCAAGTTTCATTCTATAAAAAAAGTTTTATTTTGACAGAATTGGTTTATCATATACTCATAAAGGTGATATTATTTCATGGAAAGCAATATCAGTCCAACATTATTATAAAAAAATTTCATCTAACTTTAAACTTCAGCCTTACTATCACTCCATCCATATGAGATGACTCAAACCAAAAACTTAAGTTGTGCATCATTTAAAATTCTTCCTCAATTTACATATCAAAATTTATGTATGATGTTTCCTCAAATGTTTCAGAAATAAAACAAAAAGTTAGTTTCCATTTTAGTTTTCTTTCTACCAGCTGATACAATGTGTAAACCAATTTTCCAGTTTTAATTTCATGAAAATCTATTGACAATTTATCAAGACACAACATATTTAATAGCCAACCTAAACTTCCCTTAGAATATTTCTGATAATGAATGTTGTAGTATTAAAAATATATTTAGAAAAAGACTGATTTTTATTTGTCTTTCAATTGATATATCCTTACTTATATTCTGATCAGCAAATCACATTTTACTGAAATAAGTAATAAAACATTCATATTATGTATTCATGAGAAGTTGCATCTTCAAGTACGTCATTGCATGTTATACTATATGACTGACAACTCCGGCAGACTGTTACAGAAAATATCAGTTATTTAAAGTCCAGCAGTATAAAACATTGCTGGTGATCAGACAAACCCTAATAAATTTTGCTACAGTGCAAATACATCAATATATTTCACTTCTGTAATTCTTGACTACATTCACTAAGAACAATGATATATTTTGAATCATCTCAGCTTCTGTGTACAAAAGATATCTATTCTTTGCTTAATTTACACTAAAGCCCGTTAGATACTAAATTCCATTATAAACCTATCATTTTAGGTTCCAATTCAGCAAAATAGAACATTTTTTAAAAACTGAACAAAATTTAAATTCAAAACATTTTCAACCTGACAGAGAGGAACCATTTTCATGGAAAACTAGGTAAGATGTGATTTTTTTTTATAACAAGTCAGTGATTAATTAAAACAAGTGACTTCTCCAAGTTTCTATATTAACTTTTTCACTAAGTAATACTTCACTGACATAATATTAGAGTTAGGTTCTGTAATGTTTCATTAACCCTTTCAAACTCGCTACTCCACAGGGATCTTGAGAACAGACAGGACAATAGCCTTTAAACGTGGATGCAATAGTTTTGGCAAAAATATACAGAACCACTTTGCCGATACATTGTCACCGGTGAACTTGGTGACAATCCTGCAGGAGTGTAAAGCATCAGGCATGTTTGTTCATTGTAATCCATCTAAACATACTTATTGGTGGAATGATGAGATTGCTCGCCTTAGGAGGGAGGCATGGGTGACCAGGAGGTCCTTTCAATGGGCTGCAAGATGTGGTTCTCAAGATGTTCAGTCCTTAGTTCGTCAATGTTTGTGGAGACAAGGGCAACTTATAAGGCAGCAATTAAAGAGGCCAAAAACAGATGTTGGAGGGTTCTCTCTGGAATGGTGGATCAGGACCCAAGAGGGAAAGGTTTCCAGAAAGTAAACAGGAAATTTGGAAGGAGGACTCCAGTCCTCACAGAATGTAAGTACTAGATGCTATACAGGTGTTATTCCATAACTCACCGCTTTGGTATAGTGGTGAACGCATTTCCCGAAATCAGCTGATTTGGAAATCTAAAGTTCCAGCGTTCAAGTTCTAATAATGGCAGTTACTTTTATACGAATTTGAATACTAGATCATGGATACCAGTGTTCTCTGGTGGTTGGGTTTCAATTAACCACACATCTCAGGATGGGGCGGCAAGGGGTTGAGGAACAGCCCCCTGTGGAGCTGCCGTTCATCTGTGCTTGCATGGATAGGCGGCAGTGATGAGACACTGGGTTTCCCTCATCCTTCGCGACCTGTTGTGAGTGCCCTACACAGGGTGCTCTCACTAGAGGCACTGGTGTCAAGAGTTGCCAAGCCAAGTCCCAGCTTCTGGGGTGGGGCCCAGGAACGACATAGTCGGGCTTAGACTATATCCCTAGGGGTAAGAGGCAGGCAAAGAAACGCTCTAACTGGTGGGCTGACCTGTCGGACTAGACTTATGGCTGACAGACAAGGAGGCCTGTTTGAGTAGACAACCCCCTGGGCTGTGCTTTGCTTTGTTGTGGATCTGGCCTGATGGGTAGGGTGAAAGAAAAAACCCTTTCACATTGGTCATATGAACTGAGTTCTGCATATTGACTGTGTAGTTAAAAGTTGGATTTATCATTGAAACTATCTGTCTCAATCACAAGAATAAAATTTTCTTTATAGTAGCAGAATTTTAATTTATTAAGGAGAAAACATTCCATTTTTATAAAACTGAAAAGTGAACAATATCACTGCGAAAGAGAAAAATACATTTAAAAAATTAACTTTAAGGGAAATGTAGATTAAATACAGCAAAATATTTCTCTGAAACTATGAAATATATTTAAAACAATAATCACAATCATATACGCAACTGTATTTTAAGTGTTAGTCAGTTAACCACAGGTAGTTTGTTGGAGAAGGGTTTGTTGAAGAACTTTTACCAGATGCTAATAAGGATATGATAACGAATGAACTGAAATTACAATAGCCTGTACATGTGGTAACTTCAACACATTCCAAGAATACATCCATCAAAAATATCTATATATTTATGAAGATTTACACATTCCCATCAACAATTGTTACCAATAATGATTAATACACTGATTTTTTCATTCTCTAGAAACATTGTAAAATTAAATTCATTGTCACTTAATAATACAAATGTAGCAATTAAAATGTATTTTAGTTAATAAACAACAATTGACCAAGGAAGCTTGATGATCAACCACTAAAAAAAAAATGCAACACCACGCAGAGAAATTCATCTAACAATCTTAATTTTGGTAATCTGCGAGCCACTTCATTGAGCATGGCTTCCAATGTTAACATTTTACCTTACAACAATTCTGACATTTTCATATAGACATTTTACCTTACCCTTCAGTTTCCAGGATTTTACTCTGAAATGTTCCAGAACCATCAGATTGAACAGGATGGAATTCACCATCTTAACTGGGAACCATCTTTCTTTTATAATGAATTTTTTAATTTATTCTTTGTGAACTTATAACTTAATGACAATAATTTAAAGTTACACTATACAAAATATGACTTCTAACAAGGCACAAACTTTAAATTCATAATAATACAGACTGAAATATAATCTCATTTCACTAATCAAATGAGATTTCATTTACAATTAAATTTATAATGATAAGATCAAGATCATATGATTTTCTTCTATATAGCAATTTGTGTGATATTGTATAAATTGTGTGTTTTCAATTATCATATTGGAAAACAATATGCAATAAGCACTTCTTAGAATTACTATTTTTCTATGGAACTGTTGTTTCTGAAAGAACAAATACTTCAGGGAGTTAATCTGCATCTGTCCTCATAGTAAAGCAATTTCTATGACCACCTGCAAAGGAGCTGTGGAAAGGCTCTGAAAAATCTGAAAGCACAATTTGATGTACTTAGAAAGAACCAGTTATTTTGTTTTTAAAAATGTTTATCCTATTTTAATGACCAGTTACCAAAGCACAGTACAGTACGGTCTCGTCGTAAAATATTCACTATGACTGTAACAAGAGCCTCCTAATTCTGGAATGCAGATTCTCTTAATTATATAGTGTGAAGATGTTGCCATATTTTCAGGTACATAACCAACTTACTTCATTAATAAAAAAAAAAAATCAAAAGAGAAATCATGTTCATATGTAAGTACAAGAAACAAGGAAGATTAAATGAGAATAATAAAGAGATGAATTCTTAAAATTTATTATAAAGATACATTACTACAAATACACAATGACTGCATACAAAAAAAATGTTACAGTAGAACTAACTTGTAAGCAACAAAGCACAATTTTAAAATTACCTTTTAAAATATCACATACAAATTTAAAAAATCTAAATTATTTAAAATAAATAAATAAAAATAATAATAAACCTCAGTTATAGGAACAATTAACACCGAGACAAATATCATCTGCTGCTCTAGACTGAAACCTTAAAACTAATACAAATTTCTTTCTAAACACACAAAACAAGAGAAAAACACTTCCGTTAAATAAAATGAAAAATCAGATTAAATACAGTCCTACAATCTGAAACTTCAAATACAAATAATGTAATCCATTAGTACCCAGACTTGTTTATAATACTGAATGTATATGGTGAGTGTTATGTGTTTTAGAAGCCTATGGTACAAGTACTGTATATTTCTATTGCATACTAATTTTGTGAAGAAATAAATTTTTTTTTTAGAAAAAATACAACTAATTTTAAGGATTTTGTTATTTTAGTTATTTTTATTTTAATGAAAACAAATAAGACACTGTGCATTAATTTTTTTAATGAAAAAATAAAAGAAAAATTTTTAATTTAATTAATTCCACATAAATTATATATGAAAGTAAATCAACTTAATATGTGATTTAGTTTATAGTGCAGCAATACATAAAACTATAGGGTAGTAGAGTAAATGTATATTGTATATTAATAGTCCAACACTGGAAAAACATTTATACGCTACATTATCACTTAATGCAAGATCTTAATACTGACAGTAACACAGCCCATTATGTATTAGGTGTGATTGAAGTCACAGGCATGAGACCACCTGCAGGGTTTTTGTGCCAATGATTGACACACACGCACACACACACATGAACACACACACACACACAAATGAAATTGATGTTACATCGTGCTGCAAAAGATACTAATTTACCAACATAGATTAATAATGTTCTGACAATATTGAAATAATTTAACAAATACATTTTGTTTTCAAATCACTGAAATATACTAAGAAACTTCTTACTAAAACTTAAGATGCTATCACTTGGAAAATTTTCTCTGCATAGGAAAATTACAAATAATATGAAAAAATTATTGTATATACGATATTATTTTTCTCAAAATGTCAAAAATCACTGACTAATAATCTGATATGTTTGCAACCTCGCCTTGTTGAAAATAGGGGTTAAATAGCAATAATAATGCTAAAAATGGTAATAAAATAAAAAAGCGTGGTTTTATATACAAGAAAAGCTAAGAGACCTTTAAAAAGTTTATTAAATTTTCTGTAATTTGTTATGTTATTTTGTTATCTGTGTACGATAAAAACTGACTGGGATAGAATGTTTTAAATCGTTGGTAATTTTTACGGTTTTTTAAATAAGCCTATTTTTGTGAGATCTTTTCAGAAAACAAATTTCTACATAAAAAAGAGGATCACATAAAACTGAAAGCTGAAGCAATTTCCTAAAATTTGTTTATGATTAAAGTCAAAAGAAGTAGATTCTTTTTAAGGTAAAAAAGCAATTAGGTTTAAGTAATAAAAAATGTATTACTGATAGTGCTTTCAAGTTAAAGCATTAAACTCTTATTTAATTTTCTAACAATACGATTTTTTATTATGCTAGAAAGCATCTTTATTAATATTTGATATTAGGCAGTCATTTTAAAATTTCAATTATAATGCTGCTTTTCTAAATTGTTGTAACTATTGAAAAATCCACTTTACAGAAACTATTAAGTGTCAAAAAGTGAAGCTTTCTCTGGCAGCTTTTTTTGAATTTTTTGTAATAAAGTAATGTAAATGGGGTTTATGAAAAAGTCTAATGAAAACTTTCTTAACAAAGATTGTAATTTACCAAATGTTAAAAAAAATTATTATAGTCAACTCTTTTTTAAAATTTTAAAAACAAAAAAATAAGTAATTTTTTTTGTCTAAAATAAATTATTCTCAAGATAAAACACTGTTAGAAAGTCATATACACATTTTTAATAGCATGCATACATTTTTTATGAGTCAAGAAAAAAATTAATTTTTGAATAATTAGTACTTTTTTTAATTTTGGGTGATAACTGTTGATTTTAGTCATAGAACAGAAATATAAATTGCAGGAAATTGCATAACTTATCAATTTTATATAACTATTTTTTACTTGACCCTTCCTCCTAAAATTTGATGAAAACCTTCTTAACAAAGAATGTAGTTTAACCAAATGTTAAAAAAAAATTCTATTAATCATTTTTTATTTTTAAAAAAAAGAATATAAAAAATTAAAAGTAGCTTTGGAAAAATTTTATAAAAATCTCTGACTATTTTTTTTTAGATAAACCACTTTTTTTAGATTTTTGTAAAAATAGCGTTTTAGTCCTATTACCTCATGTTTAACATCCTCTTTCCAGGTGGAATTTATACAGAGGAAATTCCTACAGCATGAAAACAATTGGCAGGTTGGCAGGTTGACGATTTCAAATACCTTGAATCATTAATCCAAGAAAAGAAAATTCCATCATCTGCAGAAGTCTGCGGCAGGATTAGCCAGGTAACAACTGCCTTCCTCCAACCATTGGATGGTTGGAGGAAACAAAATGTAACGTTGAAAACAAAGATCTGACTTTTCCAGGCATTCATATTACCAATCTTACTATATGGATGAGAAACATGGGCAATACTGAAAGACCTAGACAAATTAGAAGTGTTTCAAATGCAATACCTACGACGAATACTAGATACATCACTGTGTGATCGTCTGCAAAATCACATAATCAAGATCAGATGTAATGAACAACCTACAATTGAACTCGAATTACAAAATCACAGGCTGCAATGGTTTGAGCATATATGTCAAAGGTATGAATACTGACTTCCATAACATCTCCTATGGAGACAATGGCCTGCACAGTGAAAGATCCAATGGACTTCACCAAAGAAAACACGAGTCAAACAAACTGAGGAAGACCTAAAACACCAGAGACGAAATGTAGCTGATGCAAAACTCGCAGCTACTCTCCAGAAACAACAGAAAAATATACACAATGCTCGTTTTCCCACAATAATGTACTGGTTCCAAGCCCACCCTCACCCATACATTCATTAAGAGATCAAAGAGAAAGAAGAAGAAGACAGTTACACTCCAGAGGTACTAGTAAAGTAATTGCGACTTCTGCCTTGAGATTAGATTGCTGTTTTAAACATTTTGTCTGTATGTATAGACTAAGACATATCTTGACAATGTTACATAACATTATATACTATACATTATATAGGCTTTATTTATATTAATTTCATATTAATGAATTAATTGATGTCATTTTAATTTCAATGTTTAATAATAAAACATCAGTTTTTCTTCTGCTTAATTATGGCTATTTTTGTATAAATAATGAATTTTATCTTTTAAACTATTATTTTGTAATAAGAACAACTGTTTTCTTAAGTCATTGTACTTTAAAACACAAACATGATAAATATATATATTGTACTAAAATATGTAAATAAAGTGTAAATTTCTTACATCAATTGTTTTGGTTTAAGTAATGATATTATACACAGACACAATTATTATAACAGAGACACACGAGTTAAAGTTATGGGTTAAAGGTTTAAGATAGGCGTGTAGCCAATACGTAATAGCAATATGTAATTAGTGTATACATGTAAGCAATACATAATTTGTAGTTTTTTTAATAATAAAAACAAATATTCTCTGTTCTTTGTCATTACATTGTAAATTGTAACAGTTCTTAATGAAAAGCAGTTATGTTAAGAAAAAAAATAAATATACTCCTCAATAAATATGAAATAGATGGTTTCAACAGGTGTGTTATTAGAAGAGAAGTTCTTAAATATTTTGAATTCTATAAGGAGATGCCTACTATATAAAAATTATTTTTAGTAATTACTAATTAGTATCAGTAAATTAAAATAAAAAAATTATTCTATTTTTTATTCCGCAGATATATCCAACTTGTGATTCCGTATGCCTATATGTCCAAATTATTAATATCAGCTTTGAATATAATGCTATGAACTACGATACCATTTTAGTGACAGTTTTAATTAAATTACATTGATTAATTGCAGATTAAATTTATTTCATTTGTGAATGCGTATCATAAATTAATATTTTTAACTGCGTTAATACCATAATCAGAAAGAAATTACAGCTTCCAAAAAATTCAGTAATCTATTTAAAATAAACATTTCTTGTTTAGAACAGATTGACAAGCATGTCACTTAGTTTAAAAGGACTAATCCCAGACTGTACTGTTGTGTTATAACTCCATATCTGTCTACAGCCAAACAAAAAAAAGTGCTGCTGTCCTCCATGAATATGAACTTCGCCTAGTTGACTTGTACCATTAATTAAAATTGTGTTCGTTCATTCCCATTTAACAATAAAATTTTATGTTAAGACTTTTATGTTCTTAAGAAAAAAGAAAAACTTGACACATTCTTATGACATTTAAAATAAACGACATTTTCACTGCAATGATGTCATATAAACACAACTATTGCTATTGTTAAAAATGAATCAAAAATACAAAACCAGCCAAAATATGAGACCCCCACAAATGCTGTTATCTATAAAATAACAATTCTTTATCTCATAATTACTATTTTAAACAGGAAGTGCCAACTCAGTAACATTTTGAAGCTGCCTTGTAAAGCCTACTGTTACAAACAATTTAACTGCAATTTTTTTGACGTTTAATTACATTTGTATAAAAATTTTATTAATATGTAATCAGCTTAATTTAATTTAAAAACCTGTAGAAACTGAAAATACATTGTCAATGATCCTGATAAAAAATCACTACAAAATGTTACAAATATACAGTAAAACTTTCTAATAACAGACATGGCTTGGGAAAAACAATCTGTCAGTTATTTACAGGCATCCGCTATTCAGAAAAATGTGAATACAGTATTATGTTTGGTTACTGTAAAAAAGAAAAAAAGATGTTGATAATCAATAAAACTTTGCAAATTCAAGTTTTTTTAATGTTTTTCTAAGAATAAAACACTGTCCCCTTAAGTTCATATTTGAATAAAGAAAAGAAAATACTGTACTGCTGTAAGTAATCAATAATGTAAGAGAATAGAATTAATAACTAGTAAAGAATTTCCTTTTACTCAAAGACACCAAATTCTCATCACAGCACAACAAACATTTTTATATGAAACATGTGTAATTTGGAATTTATCTAACCAACCTCCTTATGCTTTAAACTTATCACAGCCAAATTCTTTAGCAATTTCTAGGGCTTTCTCACAAATCAAAGTCCAGAGACCAGAATGTTATTAATATGAGCCCTACAAAACCACTTATAAGTCAAATTGTCAGCTGCTAAGCCTAATGTTTTACGAAATGCACATTCGCTTAACTGATTGATATTTTCAGTCCGTGACTTTAGGATATCAAGTTTGCTTTTTAAGATATTGCTCTTATCTGAGTTTTCCAACACAGAATGTTTTGCCATATGCTGTACACAGTTTTTCTTTTTCATAGACATTTACAACTGCTACTTTTTCATGTAATGTCAAGTGTTTACAATTTTGAGATACTTTTAAGTTGGAGTAACAACGGTTATAACGATTTTTATAAAATACACAAAACTGAACGTACATATAGAAAATGTATTCAAGAAAAAATACAGTACTACACCATAACAAAAATATTACACGTGTTCAATGTACAGTATAAACTTGCACAGTACCTGATAATGAATCACACTGGATATGAATTGATTGAAATCATAACATCAACATCTAGGCAAAAAGTGATGCATTCCTCAACAGATAAATTAATTAGACACTCTGAGTATAAAATAATGCAAGAGAAATTTCAATTTTTATTCCTGCTGTTTGTTTTTCAGAACTGATTGAACATTTTTTTTATAGGTAAATTCATTGTCTGCATCCATTATTTAGAAGGTCCATTGTTGAGCAGTATTTTATCCATTAATAGCATTATAAAACTGCTAGAGAATCTAAGTGTCTATTATTAACAGCAGTCTGTTATTGGGAAGTGTCCATTAAGATAAGTTTCACTGTACTATATAGTTTCAAAAAATTTAGTAACATTTTTTTATTTTACTGCTCACACAATGTTCTTTATAACCTAAGAAAATTTTTCTTGTTACTGACCTCTCACTGATATTTTTAAATTTACCTATTCTACTTGGAATACAGCAGGATATGCTGCGTTTTCAATACTACTTAAGTATTTCAACAAAATTTGTATAAAAAAAGAAATAATAGCTCTCTTTTTTGTATTTGAACAAATGAACAATTTTTTGTACTTCTATAATACATGAACTTAATATTCATATTCTATTATTTGAATTGTAGATCTTACTGCATTAAAGAAATTTGTTAAGTATTTGTTTATTGTTTAATTGAAAAAATATATAATTTAACCAATTTTTTTACTTACTGTATTTTTTTTTAAAAAAGTATTTCAATTCCATTTTACAAGTTTTATTTTCTTGAAGTCATCTGTAATTTGGAGATATGGTGATGATAATATAGGTAAACAGTAATCTTCCCAGATATTAAATATTCCTTTAAAAATTTATTTTAACATTTACATTGGATAATAAAATTTAAATATTTTATAAGTTTCGTTACTAACACTCAACTTCCTTAATTAATGTGAAGTATATGTTCTTGGTGTATAAAATGATTTTTATCTTCACAGATAACTAATATCAATAATATCAAGCCATTAGACACGAGATTTAGTGAATGCAATTTTCCAACAATGATAAATCAATGTCATTAAATAAGAATAAGAAATGAATTAATAATTACAAATTTGAAAACATGGGTATATTGCAATTTCTGCTCACTAAAATCTTAAAGATTATAAATGGAAATGTTTGTTACAGTTTTCTCTCTAAAAATGGTAAAAATGATTTTTTTACGTGAACATATACAGAATAGGTACCATGTAATTTGGTACCTAAATTTTTAGGAGAAAAAACAAATAGAAATAAATACCTTAACCAACTTTTCAAGGGCATTATGGTAAGTATTAAAACGAATAAATAATAATCACATTTTAATTATACTTCTAAAGCACAGATTCCAAATTCATGATTTCTTCTTTTTTAAATTACTTATGAAAATCTGAGTATATATGAAAAGATTATTTTAGTTGCTTCTTCTTTTTAATCTTGATGACAGAAAAAGTGAAATTTTTCAAAATGCTCAATCAAATTTATTACAATCTTTGAATCACCAATTGAGATTATCCTTAATGTGATGAGAGCAATCCTTCTATGAAAATTACACTGAAGACAAAAAACTATGGAGTCCTTACAATACACAGTTCATTATCATGCATTATATTTAAATTCACAATCTGAACTGTACAGTACCAGGTAACATACAAAAATTTCAAGTCTATTTCATAAATTTGCAGGCACAATACAAAAACTTTTTTTTTAGCATTTACACTTAAAAAACTACGAACATTTATCTAACCTAGTCTGAAAGTTTGTAGTAGCACATGTAATGAGTTGATTTTAAGCAACTTCAGAAGAATCAAAATATTAAAATAAAAAGTAGGATAAGAAAATAAAGTAATTCACAAATAGAAAATTCAGAGAAAAACTCATTTTTAATTTGGTTGATTATGTGCGAAAGCTGTTAACTAGTTAAAAATGGAGCCAGTAACTATACAGAGATTGAAAATGAAACTGACGAAGAACCAAAGTTGAACAGACTCCAACAATTCACAGCAATCACCCACATGAAATGTAAAGAATGGCACAATCTGTTACAATCAAAATTTTCTAGGAAACACAGAAAAAGATTTCATTTTTATTAACAGATTTCACATATGAATACGAGAAATGAACTAATACATTTTAACCTGAAACTTGTATGAATTTACCACAGCAGGAAAACACAAATGAAAATTATTAAATCAACTACAAGAAAAAACAACTTCTAAAATTCATACAAAAATAATATTATACAATAATTCAATATGTCAAATTAGATGAAAATAAAATACATGAGCTGTCAGAGCATAGGTAAAAAAAAAAATGGGTGCTATGAGTTAGTCACTTTCATGAAACAATCCTGTTATTGTTATTCTTTCAAAATCAAAAGTAATCAGAGAAATACTTTTTCTGTACAATAAAATTCTTCAGTTACACCATACTTAAAAAATAACAAATAAGCATCAAACTATATTCAGATCAGGTAAACATAATGGTCAGGTAACAAGCTAAGCATTCTTAAATTACATTTTTGGTACAAATATAAATTAAATACGCACATGATTTCACACAATAAACACTCAACTAAAAATACATCAAACCAACATAATAAATAATAACAATCTAAAAAAATAGTATAATATGTATTACTATACAAATAATCATTCAACAAACAGTTAATCATTAAATCCCATTACAGTTCACCATAATTCTTCTTTTTCTTCTGCGAACTGGAACAGTAGCAAGCCGTCTCCTGAGCACTTTTGTAACTTGGGCAACCGATAGTTTGTGTGGCACTGAAAAATCCTTTTGCTGCCAGTTTACAACCTGAATAATTATTAATGTTTATAAGCAATTTGATCTTAGATTTAAATGAATATCTCTTACAGACAATTAAATTATACTATTTATCAGAACAATTTTTCTCCATCATTAGTTACCAAACGATTTATTTCTCTATTCTGTCCTAATCTTTTAACCCCAACATACTCATTACATCCTGTATCTTATGGCTATCATACAGTAATACATACAATAATACAGTTTACCTTCCTTAACAGGTTTTGTAACCTGTAAGGACTTACCAGTCAAGATTTATCTTACTTACACTGTGCATACTTCACCAACATAACTTTTGGTAAAATTTTAAAACAGATTTATTTTTTCCTTAATCAGCCTGAAAATCTGTTTATTTTAAATTTTAAAAATATATCTGATATTTTAATAAAAATTATCTGCTGTTTGGAGCTTCAAAAGAGCTCTAAACCTCTTCAAAACTAAGTTTGAAGAGGTTTACTATTAATATGCCCAAAAACAATATACAATGGTAACTGGTTATTACATTCACTGGGTAATCTGATCAGTCACTATTACAATCAAATTAAGAAGACCAGATTCCAATCACAAATTAACATTCATTTTTTACTGGTTTTTATGATCACATTTATTAATTTCACCATTTATTACATCCAAAGATTAAACAAAAAGTTTGAAATTTATTTTTATTCCAATAGGAGGTATGTTTGTTGGTAAAGCATATGGTATAAGTAAGAATAAGTAGGTCATATTATACATTAGGCCCAAAATAATATACACTCCCTTTTTCCCAGCTGATAAGAAATTCTTGCATATGATGCAACATTGTTATGACTACATTGCACCATGATGTTTGAAAGAGAGAGACATTGTATGTTCCCCTGCACAATACTTTCCTTCTCTTTATACTGTACTGTATGTACAATGTTTAATTAGAAATATCCAACTTGAATTCGTCAGTCACTTAGATTAGCGATCCGATGACATACACTACAACACGTATGTCTGTGTACTATATTTACATATTGTTCTGTTTACTTTTTGTTTAACTGTTTTATACTGTATTAAAATATCCAGTCATAAGAAAAGAACTAATTTAAGTTTAGCAGATAAAGTTAAAACTTTGGACCAATTCAACAAATTGAATTTAAAAATGAAAACCAAAAGAGAAGCAGCAGCTAAATTATGAATACCACCATCAATATTAAGTGATACGCTAAAAAATCAAAGTAAATTCAAGAACGTTGCTGTAGCTGACCGGAAAAGAAAATGCAGAGGTAAAAGTCAACAGTTGATGAAACTTTACTAATTTGCTTCAAACAGGCCAGCTCTATGAATGCCCCTATTAATCACAGCATCCTGTAGCAAAAAGCAAATGGTTTAGCATAAAAAATAGGTGAGTAGTTTACTGCAACAGACAGGTAGTTAACTGGATGGAAAGATCAGCAGGAAGTAAATCTATAAAAAAAGTTATACGAAGAAAAACAAGACTCTGATGTTAATTCAGTTAGACTGGGCAGGAACAATCTGGAAAACTATACTTAAAATATACGCGCCAGAAAACATCTACAATATAGACAAGACGGGCTTTACTACAGAGCAATGCCAGATCGGTGCATAGTTTTCAAAAAATGTATAGCTTCTGCCAGTAAAAAAATGTAAACCAGAATTACAGTAGCTCTTACTTGTAATATGACAGAATCAAATGAACTGACACCATTAGTGATCAGCACAAGTAAAAGGCTGAATGTTTTAAAAGCATAAAAAAACTGCCTATTAACTATATGAAAAATTCAAATGCATGGACGATTGGGTCAATATTGAAGGTTACTTGTGTGAATGGGAAGCAAAGCTTTGTAAGACAAATAAAAAATTGCTTTAATTTTGGATAACTGCATGGCACCCCCAAATTTGTCTCTGGAGAACATTAACTTTGTGGTCTTACCACACATACCACATCCATCATCGACGCTAACTAAGGAATTATTCAACATATTATCGATCTGATTTCAGAAAAAAAGTTATTGACATGATAGAAAATGGTGAAGAAACATGTACCAAGATTACAAAGATAATCACGATTTTGAATGCTTTGCAAATGACAGCAAAAGCTTGGAGTATGGTTTTGGAAGAATGTATTTTAGATTGTTTTAAGAGACTCTTCCAGTCTCTTAAAACAATTTAAAATACACTTTCTTCCAAAGTGCTCCTCAAGAAATGGTACAACTTGTCGAACTTGAAAGGCCTGCAACTACTGAAGAAGAAGAACAGTTCAGTGCACAGGAACAAATTGACAACGATTTACCTGTTGCAGAAATCATGAGTGATACAGACATGGTGCAATCCGTTGCTAAAAATTCGCAAGATGAAGACAATGACGATGACGAAGATATTATGACACAGAGAACTGTTAAGTAAAATGAAGATCCTGGAATCCTTGAGTACTATTCAAAGAACTTTGGAGGAATGTGGCAATGGCAAAGAAGAATATAGACATTTGTACAACTTGGAATCATTTTTAAATAAAACAGACACAACAAAACAAACAAAAATAAATGACTTATTGCAAAGCTCATAATTTAGTAAAAATATATAATAAACTCTTAGACTTTAAATAATATAGAATTTAATTGTTAATCAGTCCAATTGTTAAATTGAAAAACTACTACATACATACTGTAATATCTGTAAAACTTTTTATTTTAACTTATGTACTGTATTTTTTTAAATTTAATATGTAGTTACTTATTGTTTCAGACTGAAAATAAAAATTAAAAAAGTGTGGATCTTAAACGTACATAACAGCCTACACCTGTTTGTCGACTATGCAACTGCTGAACTTGCAATAACTGCCCAAAATGCAATTGCGACTTATTACAATCAAAACAGAAAATCCTGATGTGATCATAATAATCGGCGACCACTGTATTCCTTGCATTTCTGCTGTCCTTTCACTGTTGTTCAACAAATTACTTATAACAAACATTTCAAAAGTATTACTTTTAATTTTATCTACAATACTAATACATACTTCCACATAAAAGCTTTCCTAGCTCCTGATTTTTTTTTTTGCTTCAAACTAACTATAGTAATCTCACAACTAAGTAGCAAAATTCTTCATCCTCTAGTACACTTGCATTACATTCCCCTGCTTATACCTAACTCATTTTTATCTTCCTCTAGGCCATATTCTATTAAACTTGTTAGATTCTTCTAGTTATATCTTTAGATTTTTCTTTTAAAAAAGGATGTTTACTGTTCAAAATTTATTAAACTAATTAACCCAAAATAAAATATTGCCTGAAAATCTTAATATCTTTTTGTGTTAAACTTATACTTCTAACTTAAATTTTTGTTTGCAGCTCTTTCGTTAATCTTCCATATATTAGTCAAAGAGAAGATCTCTGATTAAAGTAACCAAATTAAATAAAAATGGAAAGGAAATTATCGTGAGTAATTCAGTACTTGCAGTTTTTTATTTTAAAAGTTTTTTAATTTTTTTAATATTGTTATACAGGTAAGTATTTTCCCTTAGTTTGTTTATTTGTTTATAAATTGATTACTTCTCTACACACGTTTTATATTGAAAATGATTAAATAGAAATTCATGAAATTTAGTGTCAAGTAGTGTAGGGACTCAGTAATGAATTAATTCTGTAAGCAGTAATTAATAAAATGATTACAATGCAATTTAAAGCAGGTTATACAAACAAGTTGTAAACAATATTAATCAGTACATCTGATATTAATACAACATAAAAAATTAAAACTGTTTTTTCTTTTTTTTAGTATTACTGAAATAGCCAAATAATTAAAAGATTTCAGATGCAGTAATAAAAACAAACAGTCTGTCAGTATATTCAATAAGAGCATTCAATTTAACGCCCTTTTGCTACCAATTTTGTTACTGAATTTTCTTCTTTCTAATTGTTTAAAAACCTCTTTATTTCAAGTTTATTTATTCAAATGAATTACAATCAATTGCCTTTGTTTTAAATGTATTTAATTTTAAACTGAATTTCTTTCCTGCCAATAAATACATACCATTCAGCCATTTCTTTAAATTAATTTTTGGTTTCAAATAATGGAACAGTGTTTTAACAGTAAATGCTAAATTGTGTAAAAATTTGTATGACTATCACTTTTTTGTCTGATAATGTCCAATTTGTTTTATTAGTGTTCCTGTGCATGATTATGTGGCCTGATGTTTTAAATTTAATAAATGACATTATTGAAAATGCTTGTCTCATTTTGTTATTTTTTTTCTGAACTATGTAGAAGAATTTGTCTACTAGAATATTAATAGTGTTCTACCAATGTAGGATGGACATGTCAAATAGGGTTTGAAGAGCAATAACTGAATATACACAAATATTTATATTCATCCTCATATATGTTATAAATACATTCATGCAGAATTTTCTCATAGGTAGTTAGCTGAAGAAGACTAATACTGGAAGTAGTTTTGGTGGAAAAATGGTGCTGATAGATGGAGAATACAGCAGGTCAGAGATCCAGCTTAAAGAACATGCAATGAGTTTAAACATTCGTTGAGGTTGTTAGAGATGTTCTGTGAAATGTTAATGGCCTACTTCTGCAAATATCATACAGAAGATGCAGAGGTTCTCTTCATACAGGAAATATCAAAGAAAGCAAGTAACATTCATAAAATAGAAATAAATATACAATCTTAATATTACTTGAATTTTTAGGTGGAATAATAATAATAGTGTTTAATTTTTCATTTGCATACTCAATAAAACTAGAATTACATAAAAATGTGTAACATACCAGTTTTTATAAAATCAGATGTTTTAGATTTTAAATTATCGCAGATGCTGTAAAGGCACCGTTTAAAATCCAAATCACATTTTTCTTTGTCTTTGTTACAAGTACCATAACATATATCATGCTCATTGCAGCACTTTGTAATTCCTTCAAATGGTATATACTGAGGATCTACCTGAAAAAAATAATGAAATTATTACATTTCATCTCTAAATAAAATAAATAAGACTATATCAAAACAAACTTTAATAACAGATCAAGAACCAAGACCTTTCTTACTCAAAATTAAATTTATGATTGGGGCAATTTTCTCAAATAAGCTTCTGTGACACTCGCTTTAATTAAGGACATAAATTTCATTAAAATAACTAGCAATAACAAAATCTTCATAAAGCTATTGCTACTAATGGTTCTTATAGCTTTTTTATTATTTTGTATCAAGAAGGTATTTTTATAAACCCGTGCAAATAGCACCACAATAAACTAACCTATCTATAAGTAACACATTTTCATAACAGAAGTTGCAGAATTGTTTAAATTAAGGAAATGGCTAAAATTAATTGCATTTACATCACAGCAGAAGAAAGTAATTATAAATGTATATCAATGTAAGTTAACATTTAGACTTACATAATGGTACTAAGGTATTTTGTAGTACAGGTATAGAAAATTTATAATTGTTTTATACTGGTATTATAATGATTCGCTATCTAAATAAATGAAAATAAAAGCATTCATTAGATTTTTTGAGAGTTTAATTCAGTCTCTTCTTCAACAAACATTGCAGATAGTGGTGTTTTTAAGTGGTAAGGAAACCTGTTCTGCTGTCATAATCAAAGAATGTATTTGATCAAAGTTGTTTGCTCATTACATTGTTTATGTCTAATTTAGGGCTAAGTGAATTTCATGCCCACTTACTTTTAAATAAGAGGTTTTTATGTACATATACAAAGTATCCTATAAGAAAATGGACAAACAACAGAAATAAATTACACATGGCAAAAAAGATGAAGAATCATATTAATGTAGGTTTAATAATGTCTTAAGTTCTATTTATGGGCACAGAATATGTTATGGATCTCCTTCATAGTTACCTCTAATCTGCGTGAGTGTGTGGTCACACAATGATTTGAGATATTGCAATAAATTCCAGAGAAATTTATTTCCCGCTCATCTACAACCACCTACTGTAAATATGATACAAGGATACTTAATGATACATTTAGTTAAGAATAACTACTATTCACAATAAAAAAAATTTATTTATTCTATATGAGAGCTGCAATATTATAAAAAAGTATAAAAATATTGATTGATGAGGTATAAATGTAACGATAAAGATTTTAGTATGAATCAGGACATTACAATCAACCATTAATCACAATTAATTGTTGAAATCTGTCAACTGATTTACAGATACAAATGTATTAAAAAAAAATGATGTAATAAGAGTTAATGATAAACATAATTACCCATGGAAATGTTAAACAATATGAGATATCAGATGTAAACATTTCATTTCCTTTTCCGACTGACCATAAATTGTTATGAGCGATATAAGCACATGATGTACAAAAAATATTCACAAATGGGTATGCATGAGCATATCATATAATTTTTACTTGCCTTGGATACATAAGTCAGTTTCAAATTAATTAACGCATACTAGTGTAGTGTGTAATCGTTACTCTAAATTTGGTTTTTTGTCTCACTTCAAAGGTCTGATGGAAAAATATGGTACCTATTTTTAATATCTGTTTTAAAGTTATAATTGTAACACATTAAATTATATTGTAATAACAATTATATTGATAATTTGTCCTTAAACATTCAGATAAAAATGTCTAAACAAAGAATCAAAAATAAAACAAATACTTCTGTAAAGCTTGTCTAACATTTAAAAAGCAATGGCTATTTAAAAAGTAATATTGATAGAAACTGATGCACCATCTTCATATAAAAAAGAAGCTGTAAAAAATTAAATGAAATTTTTCAATACGATGACAAAATTGGAGATGTTCTATGTGTTCTTTGCGCGGAAGTAAAATCTCCAAGCGAATTTTGTAAGGGAAAAAGGTGGGATTAATGGAAATTACATTATTTGAAACAGCATTCAATTCAAAAATCACCTCATAGAAAAAGTAAATAAATAAAAACATTTGAAAAAAGGTGGAATTTTAAAAATTCTAATATATACTTTTGAAGAACGTCAATTTAAAAAGGAAAAACAAAAACGTTCAAACTGGGATTATGATTTGGTGAAGATTCTAATTGAAAATGTGATATTGGCAATAAAAATCAATGCATCAATTAATTCCATTCTTGACAAACATCAACACAAGTAAAAATTTATTAAACCTACCTCAAAATTACAGAAGCAAAAATTATGCGTTTGAATTTGTTGAATGCATAAGCTCTACACTTGTAAAAAAGTATTTAATGAAGAGAGAAAAATATAATTTTCATACTCTTATTGTAGATGAAAGCACTGATCTGTAAAGAGTGATAATTTTGTATTTTAAATATAGTGTTGATAATTAAATTGTATACAAATCTGTATTTGGTGGTATAGTGAAACTGAAAAATTGTAGTAGTATGTCAACTGCAGAAAAATTTTAACAATTTTATAACCAAAATAATTAGGATATTCAAAAACTTGTAATGTTTACAAGTGATGGAACAGTGTTATGCTCAGTAAGAAAAATGGGATAGTTACAATTCTAAAAAGAGAAATATCACATTTAATTAACAACACTGTGTAGCACATACGGAAGATTTAGGATTGGATGATGATGCATGGAAAAATGTATCTATTGTGCAAAATTAAGATAATTTGATTAGAACTAGGTACATAATGTTTCACTGATCTAGTATCAAAAAGAAAAATTTTAAAGAATTAGCTGAAGTATCAAAGCATGATGTTATATCGTTTAAACCATTACATAAAGTTAGATAGTTATCCCAGGTATTTTGTAGTTGGTGTTTTAGTAAAAAATTATGATACATCTGAATATTGTAAAAGTCAGATTGCAGAATGCAAAGATCCCATTTGTAAATATTGTGAAAATTATTCCAACTAATTCACAATATCAGACACCAATATTTGCTGTGAAAGATGTATTAGACATGAGCTTACATCCTTCTGCAAATATGTACAAAAAAGTAATTTAAAAATTATTTATGCTCAACGATGCGTAAACATTAAAATTAAAAAACTAAAACTTCAATACTTGGGACACAAAATCTTTTGGAACGACACTGTAAGAGAATTATTATCAGAACATCAAGATGATATTGATACATAAGCTATAATTCTTTTTATTGAACATGTATGTTTGTAGTTAGAGAGCAGATTCCAGATGAAGAATTAAGAGATTGGCAAGCATTTGACAATGAGATTATTATAAATTCAGGAAACAATTTTAATTTCAGAAACAAAATATAATACAGCTTTCCAATTAATATTCAGATTTAATGGCAAATAAATTCTGAATATTTACATTGGATATAGATTACATTACATATCTACATTGATATAGATAAAATATTGAACAAATATTCAGAATTGAAATTTATAATTCTGAAAAACTTGAGAAAACTAAGCTAGGATTGTAAAAGACTTTTAACAATGCATTAACCTTTTTCTAAATTAACCCTAAATTCGCTAACCTTTCCTTTCTATATAACATCATGGGAACTTTTCAAGCATCTAGTTCAGACTGCAAACATGGATTGTTATGAATTCAATAAAAACAAAATACCAAAACATACTTGGAAATGAACAATTGGGTGATCTTATGAAAATTAAATTACATTTAGCGAAAGGTCAAAAAGTAAATAGTTTACAAAAAATGAATTTCTATAAAAGACAGAAGACAAAAGTTTAAAAAGTTAAAAAAATGTTTATCTAAAAAAAACATGTTACCTAATTGTTTTCGCTTAAATCTGTATACATATATGAATGAATTCTATAATTGATACAATGTATATATAATGACAATAAAAAAGTTGTTATTCAAAACTTATTTTTGGATTAAGTTTTAAGATAACTTAAGATTTTGGAATAAGTGTTTTTGGCCACAATTGATTTTGTGTGCACAGCTCTGAAAAAATTAAAGGGAACTTTGTTCTCCTTAACAATTTTTTTTTTTTAATTTGAAAATTTATAAATGAAATATTTACCCTTTTTTTAATTGCTCAATTCAAGCTTTACTTAAAATCACAAAATCTATCTCATAATTGGTGTCTACAGAAATTCTACTAAGACTACTAATTAGCGATAAAGGTTATTTAAATTTTATTTAAATATATTTTTACATGTTATTGATAAATTTTATATATATTTTAATTTTATTATATATTTAAATTAGGTCCAGTGTACTTGAGGGTTTTTGTTTGAGTAGTGATTAATAAAAATTAACACTGTAAATACATTTTAACATATTATCAGGTGACTTCTGTGAAACCCAATTTCGATTCTAGGTCTTTAAGATCAATGTGCAGCTGGGTTATGAGACCCGTCCATTATGATGCAATAGTTTAACAGTGATTTCCAACTGCTAAAGTTCTTTATTGCTTCTCATTTTTCAAGACAAAAACATCATATTAACAGAGCAAATTATGACAATTCCAATGGTATAGTTTAGCTTCTTTGTGCATTGCCCAACTAATAAGCTATTAACCAAAAATTAAATTTTACAATACTGTTGTAAAATAACAGGTGATTTTTATAAAATAAATTTCATTCATAAAATAATTTTGTTAATTATGTGGCAAATAAGTAAAGACCCAGTGTAAGAGATGTAATATGCATATGTTCATAGATGATTTTCGTTCTAACTCACTATTACACTGAAATAATTATAAATAAAAATTCTATATAATGTATGTAAATTTTTTTAAATATTTTTAAAAACTGCTTCTTTCATTAGAAATATTTTAATTTTTCCAAGTCAAAGTGCCTGTTGAAATACAACAAAAACAAACGGATGTAAAGTTTTTTCCATGTGCTTTATTAACCACACAAACTTACATTGCTGGATTTCATTATTTCAAATGTCTGAAATAGTTTTTCCTTATTTCATCCTTTCATCCATGTAAAAAAAAAAATAATTGTAACTATATAACCTCGATTTATGTCTCATTCGCTGAATTCATATTTTTTTGGACAACATTTTGTGTATCACTTGCTGAAAGGCTGAAATACTGTGAGGCACAAATTTATGTCTGACCTTTTTTTATTATAATTACATTGAATTTAAAGATGAGGAAATTTTGCATAAAAAATGTTTACATCGAAAAAAAAATTGAAGGAAAAGACTTTTATATCAATGTAGTCAAGTATTGCTGTTTTGGTGTACCAATCTTGTAAATAATTAACACTATCATTATTTTAATATTAAAATAGAATATATATATATATTTTAAGCAATTCTTTTAATACTCATACTCCTATGTACCAATACAAATTAATTTATATTTAATAAGTCAACCCTAAGTACAGAACAATGGAAATAGGATAACTACCTTATTTCATTACATAACAGAGGCGCTTTCACGAATTAGATTTGCATCATTATCTGCATGCATTACATATTATATATTACAAAACCATCAAACACTTGCAAAAAATTTTTTAAAATTACAAAGATCAATTAATTAAAATTAACAAAGTCAAAATTAAAATGTAATTAAGACAAAGATAAAGATTAAATAATTAAAAGTTAAAACTTAAATACAAACAAAAACTTACATAAAGCAAAATCATGTGCTAGTCATTTCACTGATGGTTTTGTAACACACACACACACACACACACACACACACACACACACACACACACACTCACACGTGCGCATGTGTGAAATAATCTTTAAGCTGCGTAATCTGAAATCTTTACAGCAGAAAGTACTTTTTTGGATTTAGGAAACCTACAAAGCAAACAGACACACTAATGTCCTTGTGCACCGATACTAACGTAAATGTTTCTGATTCAGAGATCACCTAAACTTTCAGAATATATTTCTGACTTGTTGGAACATAACTGTGAAAGGTTCTTGTTTCTGGAACTGTTGTGATTACCTGATAATGAGAACTGAGGTATTCTTCAGTCTCTTGAACATCTTTATTAGAGCAGAAAATAAATGTTACATTTTTAATATTATCTTTGCAATAATTGAACATTTCAGGTGCAACAATTTTATTGTTGACTGTCCTTTGAAGGCTTGCCTTAGTCACAGTTCTTTTTATAGTTCCAACAATACCATCACATGGTCCTTTTCCATGGTATGAGGCAAAAAAAGCCATTCAGCTACAATTTCAAAACTTTCTTGATGGTAGCACAAATTTGACATTTTTTTTTTTTTTTCTTTTTTACTAGGCTGAGGACATCAGAAAAATAAAAAAGCTGTTTAACTTGTGGTGACATTGTTTTTACTTTATTAATAGCTTGCTTTTGAAAGCAAAAGAACAATGTAGTATTGTGCTTCAAGTACTCACTAATCACACAGTAATGTTGGCTTTGTAATTTTCCTTCTTTTTTAAAATATATGAGAAATGGATGTACTGTGACATAAGCTTTTAACCAGTGATATGACTAGACTTCATCCTGTATCACAAAAAGAAAATTTTGAGGGAAGTCTCCCATTACAAAATACATTCAGCCTCCAACAAGTTTTCCTTTTTAATGTTGAGGAAATTAGCTTGTTTCTTTGCAACAAAATGATGCCTTTTCAGATTATTTAAATTTTAAGTAAGTTTATTTAAGTACTCTTAAAATGAAATAATTTGAGAAGAAAATTCACAATGACCAACAGAAGCCCACGGTTTGATGATAATTTCAGAATCAAGATCATCCCAGCTCTCTTGCAGTAATCTGAGCATTTCATTAGTGCCTGGGCATTTTCACACTGTGACAGAATGCACATTTCATTTTCTATATTACATACCATGGTTTAAAGGAGAATTTTATAAACAAATTTCATTTTTAGAGCACATAACATGAGTTTTACATTTTGGTGAGTGACACACACATACACACCTGCACCTGTGAGCACACACATACACACACAGTGAGTACCTGTGTCTCACCAGCCAGAACACAAAATTTAGGTCTAAAATCAGCAGATTTTGAAAACCAATTTTTAAATTATGTTTTTCTGTGAAGGCTGTCTACAATTCTTTTAAGTTACATAAGACAGGCCTTTTTTGATAATTAATTATAGTTATTATAGTTTTGATAATTAATTTTCTTCCCGTCAGCTTCTCTTACAGACATAATCTTTCTTGCCTGGCATCATTTGGCTGTGTTTATCATTCTAATAAAAATCTTGGACATTTAACAGCATCTTCATTTTTTTTTTATCTTTGAACATTTAATAACAATTTCATCAATTATGTGAATGGTTTTTTTTTTGCGATTTGTGGCAAAATTCCACTAACTGTTTAGATTGACAGACTAAATACTGACTAACACTAAACTCACTTTGAATTTTTTGAATGCCCCAGCTGCTTGGTAATAAACTTAAGATATTAATTTTTTTCCTAGATTGATGTAACTGTTTTCATTTTATCCTTTATTTTAATGATTAATTCTTCATATTTCCTACCTAAATCAGCAAAATTTTGTGGAACTAAACTGGTTTCTTCTGTAGAGATATTTAAATCAAAGGAATCGTTTAATTTGCTGGTTAATAAACTGACTAGGCTATTTTGGTAGCTTTATATTTTAGAATTGGTTCCTTTGTGTTGCTCAATAATTTTTGAACCTTAACGGGGGAAATGCCAAGGGTTGAACAAGCTTTATTCATCAACTTGACTATAACACATTGAGACTCAGATATATCTTGACATTCCAGTTTGTTTTATGTATCATCTTATGGTTTTTGTATTTTGTTTAAGCATTTTGTACACAGTGCTCTGTCTGGAATTAATTTTAAATTTGGATTGCTTATTGAAAGTGTCAAAGATATTTCTCAAAGAGATTTTTTAGGTGGTTTAGTGTGACTGCTAAACGGGTCAGAACAACTTTTTTCCATTAATATGAAAATATTTATCTAAATATTCGGTTTTACGAAAAATACAGATACTTGTTGTTTCAGTAGAAACAACATTGAGAACTTTAAAAAGTGGATGCCACTTCTTAAAGATATCAATGTTATTTGTTGTTCAGTAAACTCTAAAATATTGTGCAATGCTGAAGATCGATTGTAAGTCAATTTGTGACATACTGTTTCAGTGTTAATGCCAATTGAACACTCCATAATTAGTTTTTATAAAATGCAAGGGTTCTTACAATAATAATACAGTTAGTATAAATTATAAAACTAACAACTGCACCTCAATTTATCTTATCCCAGTCTCTCTACAGCTAAAATAAAAATTTCTCTAATTAATAAAATTAAAAATAAACGATAACGCATAAAACAGAAGTTCACTGCTAATAAAATTACTTTATAACCAAGTGTACATTGCCTAACCACAATATTTACACTAGCAACAATACAATATATTACACTGAAATCAAAACAGTAACTGAACCTTCTACAATGTTTACATTCAGGATTACGCAAACATTCATGTCCATTCACTTTTGTGTTTAAACATGTGAGTCATACCTTAAATAACAAACTATCTAGAATATAAACTATCTCATTACAACCATTAAAAAAATTTTGTATAGTAGGCCTACATTATTATCTGAAAAAATACATGCAGTGTTTTTTTTTGGATACATTGTTCACGGTTAGAAGAAACGGTATACTTACCGATTTTGATGGCTTCATTACTCATCAACCCCTTCGAGTTAACAAAATAAATTTTATATGATTTTAAAGTACATAAAAAGTACTTACCACTGCAAAAATCTCAGATTTTTTCCACCTGTCCCACATGTGGTTTTTGGGTCTCAAAAATGAGACATTTTTAAAATCTTACGATTTGGTGGCCATTTTTTTTTTAATGAAAAACACTCAGTAACAGTCCAATTTTTTTTATAAGTACTACTAGCACCTATGAGTTAAAAAGGTAAAAAATAGGTCTATTACCTTGAGCCCTTCATTATTTATTTTGGGCCCAAAATTTTAAAAAACAACAATTTGTAAACTTCAGGAAACATTACAAGATTTGTTTATGTAACAAAATGAATTTTGAGTACACTAAGATGAAGTTCCATCTTTACTATTTCCAAAAAGCCCTTTTTGACTTCTGTATGCTAAAGCTAAAGGAAAGTTCATGGAAAAAGTGATGAAAATGGCTATTTTTACCTGTTGGCAAGTTAGAAAATAGTCTATTACTCTAGAAAAATTTTTTTTTAAATATAAAAAAATATTATTTGGCACAAGGTGGATAGTTATCATATACCAAATATCATAAAAATCAAAAATAGTGATGCAATAAAATTTTTGAAAATTTGTTAAATTAAAATGGAATACCCCTAGCACATTTTTGAAACCTGAAAAGTTGTGACTTTTTTTTTAGTTTAAAAAAAAAATATCATTCTTTGACAGGAATATAAGGTATAATTTTTTTTCTCGATCATCATGTAAGCTTGAAGCTTGTGCGTGGGATACCTAAATAGATTTTTGTAGCATATGAAAAATAACATGTCTGACAGGGATTCTGACAGGGACAAGCTTAATATTTTATTAAGATGTTTCACAACAAAATAGTACAGGGCAATTTTACTGCAAATAAAATCAATTTAATTATCCCATAAGAATTTTTCATCTAATAATACAACCACAAATTACACAATTTGACACAATTATTTTACACAATTTTACACAATTTTTTTACACAATTATTGATCACAATATGATCAATAGAAATACTACTATTATCATTATGGCAATATTACACCTACTTGAGAAATATCACAGTTCAACCATTGTAACTACATTAAGACAGCTGCATCTGTCCAGCAAATCATTTTTGAACTACTTATTTTCTAATTCTTTTAAATATTTATCTTTGGATATAGAAATAGTTGTTTAATCTGCAAAGAAAATATTAATGAAGGTATTAATTCTCAATTTTTGGGCAGATCACAAATAAATAATAAGACAAGCAAAGGACTGAGGACACTTTTCTACAGCACTCCACAGTTTATATCTTCAAATGAGAACCAATTTCTTACATGTATGTTTTCCAAAATAAGTTTTTTTATTATCAAAGAAGTATAGAACTAAATGCTTTGCTGAGAAAAAACTGAAACGAGATCTTTTTAATCTAAACTGTTTCAAATAATTTCTAAATACTGGGAAATGCTTGTGTTAGTAAACAATTTTTTTCCTAAAACTATGTTTAAGGTTTGTCGTTATTTTATACTTTTCAAAAAACCTTAGAAGTCTACTTTTCTTCATTTTTAAGACATTAGAAAATATGGACAATAATGAAACAGAACAATAAGTCTTATAAATATTTTTTAAATAATTCCTATGGAATTGAATAACAATGCACGTACATCTTCCAGCAGCAGGAAAAGCACATCATTCTTCAAGTGACAAAAGTTTCAGAGTCTTCATTGATTCATTAAAAGACACATTCATTAAATTTGTAAGTTATTCTATAACAGTTCTATGACTTCTTATTTTTGTACTGACAAGAATTTCATCAATAACCAATGAATAGTTTTTTCCCTAACGTATACTTTGCAATCTGTTCACTAGTTAAAAATATGCAACTACCTACTGCCAAATCAGATTAAGATGACTTGAATGACATGTAAATGAGGTGTAGTCTTGTACAGACTTAGGCCGACCATTTCCGAGATATGTGGTAAATTGAACCCCAACCACCAACAAAGTACAAAGGTATCCACTGCCTAGGATTCAAATCCATATAAAAGCAACTAACTTTTACTAGGATATGAATCTCAAAACTTTCGACTTAAAAAATCAGCTGTTAAACAACTAATTTATGATGAGTTAACCACTAGACCAGCATGGTGGGCTATTATTTATATTTTAAATAATAATTTTAATTTTCTGGATATCAATGGGAAATAAGAAAACTGTTTCATCAAATCAACAAACTATAACTGGACTCATAAAGGAACAATGAGACAATTTACCAATACATCTCTTTATATGACTCAAAGAATGAAGTGATGAGCCGGTGAAGGATCTTTGTCTACAACACAATTTTATGGTTCTCCTTCTGCAAACTTTGCTGGTGTAACACTGAAAAGCTTTCCTAGATGCATACGACGGCATTTGCATCACTGATAATGAAAATATGTCCTTATTAAAATCTTTAGACAGAGCCTTTATGATGAGGTACAAAAGGCAGAGATCCCCTGGTTTTATTAATGAAGTATGTAACCAAACAAAAGAACTTTTCAGGGCTTGGGAGCTCTCTGCAACTTCATCTCCTTGATTTAATGTCAGTGAAGCTGTTTTTCTCTTCCAATTTGGAACCAATGGGAGATGTAGTTTCAATCAAATCATGCAAACTTGCATCAGTTTGACAACTGACAGAAACTCTTGCAGCAGGGCCAATCTCAAGTAAACTGTTGAGATTTTTACTGTACACCGAAAATGTCTACACAAGAATCTTCAAACATAATTCCTTTTTTAGATTCACAACACCATGGTCGTTGGTTACTTGTAGTCATGAATAGCTTTGGTCTCCATAACAGAGAAAAATATTTGTCCTCCTGAGCATCAGGAGACTTAGATGAAACCATCACTCCCTAAGGTCAGAAATATTCAACCCACTAGGTTGGTCTAGTGGTTAACGCGTCTTTCCAAGTCAGCTGATTTGGAAGTCGAAAGTTATAGCGTTCAAGTCCTAGTAAAGCCAGTTATTTTTACACGGATTTGAATACTAGATTGTGGATACCGGTGTTCTTTGGTGGTTGGGTTTCAATTAACCATACATCTCAGGAACGGTCGAACTGAGAATGTACAAGACTACACTTCATTTACACTCATACATATCATCCTCATTCATCCTCTGAAGAATTATCTAAACGGTAGTTACCGGAGGCTAAACAAGAAAAAAGAAAGAAGGTCAGAAATATTCAGTTTAAAGTACCGAATTAAAAATTTGCTCAAAATAACACAGATTAAATAACTACTTAAGATTAGCTACAAAATATATAAACTAAAAATATAAAACCTTTTGTTAAAAAAATTATAATAAACACAAAACACACTAAAAAGAATATTTTTAAATAAATAATGAAAAAATTAAATTAAATCCATGAAGTTACAACACAACAATCCAGTCATTTTACATTTTATTTATAATTTTCAAACTTTCCATCAATACACCTTTATTTCATTTCTTCATAAATAAACCCTAAAGTTGATTCTGTGGTTAGTAGTACTGTTTGTTAAAGTTATTAAAATAATACATTACATATAATTGACAATCTATAATTTCTTCAATATCCAAACCCTACAATTACTTTACTCATAAATAATGTAACTCTTTTAAAATGATATTAGTATAACAGTAATTCTCTATTTTAATTGTTATTTTTAACCAATGCTTAAATCTGTTTTCATATAATCACCCAACATAAGTTTTAAAGTACCACTTGTTAAAATTATTAAAACACTCAAATATATTTAACTATAATATAACTGATAATAATATGAGGGTAAGGTGAAAAGTTCCGAACCTCACACAGAAATGGCATTAGTATGCTTAATTTCTCGACGGTATCGCATGATTCCATTCTTCATTAGTTTACAATAAGTTTCAAGTCACTGCATTACTTAGTGTAGTATTTACAATTCATCAAAGTAGAGAATTAAAGCATTTCTTGGAAAATGGAAAAATCTGGAAATTTTTGCAGTGATTACATACTTTTTCCGAAAGGCTAAGTGCAAAGGAAATTAAAGAATAGTTTGATATGGCACTGGAAGACTCTTCTACATCAAATACAACAGTTAAACACTGGGTTGCAGAATATAAAATGGGTTGAGCATGCACTAGCAATGAACCACAAAGTGGATGCCTTTCAAAGTTGACTACGCCAGAAATGATAGAAAAAGTGCATAAAATCCTTTTGGCAGATCAACAAGTGGAAGTGAACAAGTTAACAGAATATATAGAACGAGTAGGCAATATTTTTCATGAACAAGCTATGTGCTAGGTAGGTGCCATGCTCCACACTCTCAAAAACAGTGCTAAAAAAACATTTTGGCGCAATCCAGTGGAACTTTTACATTAATTTGTAACAGTTGATGAGACTTGGGTTCATCACTACACTCCTGAAACAAAACAGCAGTTAAAATAATGGGTTGAATTTGTCAACTGCTCCAAAAAAAGCAAAAAGTGAAAAGTTATGGCAGCTGTGGAATAATTTTCATTGATTATCTTAAAAAGGGTGATAAAATAAATGGCAAATATTATGCGACTCTATTGCAGCATCACAGTGATGAAATTAAGGAAAAATGACTCCATTTGGCAAAAAAAAAGTGCTTTCTATCAAGAAAATGCTCCAGCTCACACTACAGTCATTGCATGGCAAAAATCAACAAATGACGATTTGAATTGCTCTACCAACACTCTCCATATTTATCCAATCTAGCTCCTATTCACTATCACTTGTTTCCTAACCTAAAAAATATTGCTTGGAGAGAAGAGATTTTTGACCAATAATGAAGACGTTACTGTCACTGAAGATGGTTAGTTTTGTAAGTTAAGTAAACTGATGTACCGAACTGGCATAAGCAATCTTATGGAATGTTGGGCTAAGAGTATAGATTTTAATGGTGACTAGTCATAAGATGTTTCCTTATCCAAGCCTGGAGCTTTTCACAATATCTCATATACAATGACACAAAATTATTCAATACCCTAAATCTTTCCCTAATTCTTTACTTCACATAAGAACATTACCCTGTTATATTATAATAGCCTAATGATGCAAATCTATTATCATTTCTTTTAGAAACAATTATTCTTGAATAATACAGCAATGGACATCGTCTAAATTTGTTCAAATTTTTTCCAGGTGATTCTATTAACATTAAATGCATTTTATTGCAATGGTAATGATAAATGGATTTTGCAAGTGTACTGAAAACAAAATCAAAGTTCCATAAATACATTTAATTACCAGTTATAATATAACTTTATCTATTCTTTTCAAATACACTCTATTTCTGTCATAATTTTTTTAAAATTTATAACAAGTATTTATAAAAATAATTTTCAAATTTTAAATATTCAAATTTTATTGCAATTAACAGCATATTTTTTTATTTATATGCTTGATTATTGTTTATAAATTTCTTAACTACCTGAACTTTCAATAATTTTTCAAACATTTATAAAAGATCGAAAAAAAAACAAAATGTTCAAAATTGTAATATAAATTGATGTAGTCCTTAGCACCTACTTATACCACCACAGTCCTGTGCTGCATTTATTTCCTTTAAGTAAGCTATATTACATAAGATATGCTATCTAAAACAAAGGTGTTAGTTTACCTTTGCTCCTTCAGGTCCACAACCATTGCCTGTCGGTTTATAATACTTATTACGAACTGGAGAACTTCCTAAAAAAAAATAATAAAAAAAAGAGTAAAATTATAGTAATGAAAATATAAATGAAATTATTAAAAAAAAATTATTAATGATAACTAATGAATAGTGTAGTGATTTAGTTGGCAATGACTGAAGAAATGAAATATAGATAATCACTCATCCAAAACTGAACTGATAAGTAGAATGATATTAAAGTTTATTACTTTTTGCATTAATAAAAATGCTTTAAATAGTTTATTTGTCATCTATAAGAGATAATGAGACTTAACAGGTTTCTTAAATAGAAAATTGAAACGTGTGGGTAGTTTAAATAACCAAGCATAAATAACAAAAATGGATGAAATTATGCAGAAACCATTCAACTCAAATGAACAAGATTATTCAACTTCCCACAGATTTAAGATTTTAATATAAGGTAATTATGTTTTCCATGGCAAATTTCATTAGTTTAGTACACAGTATTTTTTGGTGTATAAGACACTCCTATGTACAAGACGCACCCAAGAAATTTAAACAATTTTTTGGAAAAAACCTCAAATTAAAAGTATGATTTAAAAAAAAACATTAAATAATAGGCAATTTTAAATAGTAAACTGACTTCAGAAACTTGCAAAACCCATGTCACTGTCATCTGAATCTTCTCTCTCATCAATGTCTTCATCCGCTTGTTCTTCATCATCATCTTATGCATACAAGAAATGATTTCACTTTCATCAAGGGCGTTGCTAATTCCACATTTCAAGAAAGATTTAGCAATAGTTTGTTCATTCACTTTCGACCAAGACATCTTAACCCACTCACACACTTGAGAGATTGATGGCCGTTTCAGGGCACCCTTTGGTGTTAGCTGATGTACACCAGAATCCATCATAAACTTGTTCCACTCTTCTCTCATAAAGACTTTAAAGGGCTTTTTTAATGATACATCAAGTGGCTGTCGTTGTGATGTAAGTCCTCCTGGTATGACAACCAGTTCAGTATTGCACTCTTGGAATTTTTGTTTGATTGTTGCCTTCAGATGAGCCCGGAACTGATCAAATACAAGAAGAGCTTTCTTCTTTAGCAGTGCACCATTCCTTCTTTTCCATATTTTGTCTATCCACACTTTCATCCATCCAACCTTTTTCATGAACATGTGCAAGCACTCCTGTCGGTATTTATTCTTTAGGCAGTGTCTTCCACTAAAAAATTATCATTGGTAGCAACTTCATACCATCAGCACAACATGCAAGAATTACAGTATAGTGTGTTTTTTCATGTCCACCGATTTTGATTGAAGTGCTTTTCTCACCTTTCTCAGCTACAGTTCTATTTGAGGGTACATCAAAAGTTAGGGACGTTTCATCCATATTGGCTATCTGTCTTATTTCAAAATTAATTTGTTCATTGTTGAATCTAATATTTATGAAAGGAAATAATTTTGTCTTTGTATTCTTTTGGCGTTTTTTAACAGATTTTTGTTTTTGTACGCATACAACGTCCACTACGTTTCATGAAATGGTAACACCATGAAAACTACCTTTAAAATCTTCTGATACGATTTCAGGCTACTTTGATGGTATGTATACGAAGCATTTTTTTCTGAAATGGTAATGTCATTTTGCCACTATTCCAGTATGCCTTAATATGTGGCCTATAAGTCTGTCTCTTCTTTTAGCTATATTTTTCCAAATGCTTCTTCCTTCATCTATTTGTCACAACACCTCTTCATTTGTCACTTTATCCACCCATCTGATTTTTTACATTCTCCTACAGCAGCACATTTCAAACGCTTCTAGTCTTTTCTTCTCAGATACTCTGATCATCCAAGTTTCACTTCAATACAAGGCGAGACTCCAAACATATACTTTCAAAAATCTTTTCCTGACATTTTAATTAATTTTTTATGTAAACAAATTATATTTCTGTCTGAAGGCTCATTTTACCTGTGCTATTTGGCATTTTATATCACTCCTGCTTCGTCCATCTTTAGTAATTCTACTTCCCAAATAACAAAATTCTTCTACTTCCATAATCTTTTCTCCTCCTATTTTCACATTCAGTGGTCCATCTTTCTTATTTCTACTACATTTCATTACTTTCATTTTGTTCTTGTTTATTTTCCTGCAGTAGTTCTTGTGTAGGACTTTATCTATGCCATTCATTGTTTCTTCTAAATCATTTTTCTCTCGGCTAGAATTACTATATCATCAGCAAATCGTAGCATCTTTATCTTTTTACCTTGTACTGTTACTCCGAATCTAAATTGTTCTTTAACTTCATTAACTGCTAGTTCCATGTAAAGATTAAAAAGTAACGGGGATAGGGAACATCCTTGTCGGACTCCCTTTCTTATTACAGCTTCTTTCTTATGTTCTTCAATTATTTCTCTTGCTGTTTGGTTTCTGTAAATGTTAGCAATTGTTCTTCTATCTCTGTATTTGAACCCTAATTTTTTTAAAATGCTGAACCTTTAATTCCAGTCTAATCGAATGCCTTTTCTAGGTCTATAAATGCCAAGTATGTTGGTTTATTTTTCTTTAATCTTCCTTCTACTATTAATCTGAGGCCTAAAATTGCTTCCTTTGTTCCTATACTTTTCCTGAAACCAAATTGGTCATCTCCTAACACTTCTTTCACTCTCCTCTCAATTCTTCTGTATAGAATTCTAGTTAATTTTTTTTATGCATGACTAGTTAAACTAATTGTTCTGTATTCTTCACATTTATCTGCTCCTGCTTTCTTTGGTATCATGACTATAACACTTTTTTTGAAGTCTGACGCAACTTCCCCTTTTTCATAAATATTACACACCAGTTTGTATAATCTATCAATCGCTTCCTCACCTGCACTGCGCAGTAATTCTACAGGTATTCCGTCTATTTCAGGAGCCTTTCTCCCATTCACATTTTTTAATGCTCTCTTAAATTCAGATCTCAGTATTGTTTCTCCCATTTCATCCTCTTCAACTTCCTCTTCTTCCTCTATAACACCATTTTCTAATTCATTTCCTCCGTATAACTATTCAATATATTCCACCCACCTATCAACTTTACCTTTTGTATTATAAATCAGTGTACCATCTTTCTTTAACACATTATTGGATTTTAATTTATGTACCCCAAAATTTTCCTTAACTTTCCTGTATGCTCCATCTAATTTACCAATGTTCTGCCTGCTCCAGGGTAAGTTTTACAGTCAACGAGTTGATTTCTAAATCTTTGCTTAACCATGACATAATCTATCTGATACCTTGCAGTACCACCTGGCTTTTTCTAAGTGTAAATTCTTCTATTATGATTTTTAAACTGGGTGTTGGCAATTACTAAATTATACTTCGTGCAAAACTCTATAAGTCGGTCCCCTCTTTCATTCCTTTTGCCCAGCCCGTATTCACCCACTATATTTCCTACCTTGCCTTTTCCAATGCTTGCATTCCAATCGCCAACTATTATTAAATTTTCATCTCCTTTTATGTGTTTAATTGCTTCATCAATTTCTTCATATACACACTCTACCTCATTATCATCATGGACGCTTATAAGCATATAAACACGTTAACAATCGTTGTTGGTTTAGGTTTTGATTTTATTGTTATTACAATGATTCTATCACTATGCATTTTGAAATACTCTACTCTCGTCCCTAGCTTCTTGTTCATTACAAAACCTACTCCTGCCTGCCCATTATTTGAAGCTGAGTTAATTATTCTAAAATCACCTGACCAGAAGTCATTTTCCTCTTCCCACCAAACCTCACTAATTCCTTCTACATCTACATTTATCCTATCCATTTCCCTCTTTAAATTTTGTAATTTACCAACCTTTTTTAAACGTCTAACATTCCACGCTCCAACTCGTAGAATATTATTTTTTTAATTTTCTGGTGATCCCTTCCTTAGTAGTCCCCACCCGGAGATCCGAACGGGGGACTAGTTTACCTCCAGAATATTTTACCAAGGAAGGCGTCTCCATCTTTCCTATATGAAAATGCAGAGAGCTATATTTTCTTGAAAAAAAAAGCAGCTATAGTTTTCCACTGCTTTCAGCTGCGCAGCACTCAAGAGGACTGAGTGATGTTGATATGGCCGTTTAAATCATCCTGAATTATGGCCTTAACAACTACTGAAAGAGCTGCTACCCTCTTTCAGGAATCATTCCACTCTGTATCATTGAGCACTCAAGCCCCCTCACCAATGGCAAGGTCTCATGATTCATAGAGGGAGAAAAATAACAGTATAATGTTATTAGTACTGTTCTCCTATTGGATAGGTGTAAATGTTAAAAGATTCAACAGTAATGCAGTCTAAACCTTTTCCATCACCAGCTTTTATTTTCATTGTATGCACTGTACTGAAACTAATATAATTTATTTATCCTTAATAACTCTATTCTATTTATGATTATCATTAAAAAGAATACTCATGATGTTATCAGAAAACATGTTTCCTTTTCATTTTGTTATTACTTGTTTAGAAACAAAATAACACATGAAAAATTCTGCATGGGAGAGCTTTAGTTTTTCAATAATTTATAATTCGCAACATTTAATTAATTAATTCACTCATTTACAATTAGCAATAGTTTTAGTTTGACATGCTCAAAATTTAAATAAAATTGTTTTACATACAAAAGTAGAATTTTAGTTATCAATCCCGTTAATGTGTACTCTTTAATCAGTTTTTCAAATGGTATAATAAATAATATTGTGCATCAACCAATGCTATCATAAAATATGCATCAAAGGTATGAAAAATTTAATCAATAAAACATACTGTTCAATTTAAAAAGCTTCTATATTAAGAAATACGATGGAGGGATCAAGAGATATTATATACTAAAAATTGTTCTTTTAATTAAATATAAAAATATCTCCAACAATCACCAGTCTCAGGTCTTCCTGAAAAATTTGTTTGATGCCAAGAGAATGATAATATCGATATACTACATCTGGTAAAAACGTTTTACTATATCTGTGGATTGCACACTCTAAAATACCATGCAACTGGAAAAAGTTGCACAAGTTTTGTAATATAATGGAAGTAATAATTTTTAACACCTTAAAAATGATTTTGTAAAGGTAGAGTTTTTTCAATCATGGGGAATTCAAGATACATTGGCTTTAACACATTTTCTTCAAAGTTATGATTTTCCTGGGTTAATCGTTTATGATATGACGTGTCCCTACAAATAGATTTAACTTAACTTTGATAACTTAATGAAAAGCTTCATTTTATTGATTAATCTAATTTTCAAATAAAAAACTTGCTTATATAATTCCGAAATTTGTAAAAAAAACAATAAGCCTATCAATGAATAGCCTTTCTATTTTTAACCATCTGGGCATTTCTTTCTACTTACCATCTGGGCATTTGTACACGCAGTCTTCATCAGCAAAGTTGTCAATCGTTTTATGTATTTCTGAAAATCCATTCACTGCTTTCACAACATTTTCTATAACATCTCCAAATACATGTTCAGCAGCTAAAACAGCATCTTTTAAGTTTGTTAATACGCTAGAACCATAACCGCTCCATACATAACCTACAAAAGTCAACATGTACACAAAAACTTTCGCTTTATTTATCTCCATTTTTATAGTTCATAAAGCAATAATACTACACATGCATAAAACTTCTTACAATAAACTTTTTCTAAATATTTCTTTGAAAGACTTTTCCAGTATATTTCATAACCACATACTTTACACATGACATTTAAACCATAGAGATTGAGAGCTCTAGAGCGAGTCTGTTGTAGATTAAGTGTTTTTTTAAGGAACGGCTGAAACACATCTATCGATGTGAGTAGTTCAGTAACTCTGTAAGAAGTCAACCGAGTTTGGCACCTGTTTATAGTTGTGTTAAATAAGAAACTGTACTTCACAATATATTTCGTTAACCTTGCAATAGAGTTTCATACCCTTGGTTCTGTGAGTGATTTTGCTAAAACTCTAGGCGCAAAGTAGAATAAATTAGATGTGACCAGTGGGACTAATATAGTATTAGTAGTACATCGTAGAATGACATCGATACTAACTCTTTACTGTGTCTAATTCCTTCTAAAAAAATATATCCATTACAGTAATCTTATTTAAATAATAGCCTTTATGAAAACATCATAATCGATATAGTAATTTCAATCACTATTTTTACTATGAAATAATCCTTACCAGAGAATTAGTATCATTCTGGCTTTCATCGCGAGTTTGGTCTTGTGTTTTATTTCGACTCTGACACAGAGTGGTATTTGTTTTTGTTGTGTTTCATATAAAATGTTTTTTTTTTGTATTGTAATTAACATAAAAATGCTTTCCACTTGTATAAAACATCCTAACAATTTTCTTTATGAGTTTGGTGAATTAACTTTTCAATCTCAAAGAAGAAACATTATTCCTTTGGTTAAAAAAATCATATGAACTCCATGTTGATGAAGAAGACTATGAAATTTAGAAAGTAATGAAGAAGAGGATCCATATTTCCAAAGTAGAGCACTGAACTTTACAAAATTATTCTAGCAGAAATTGATTTATCATCTTAATTTTTCTAAAATGCAAACATGAAACCTGTAAATATATCTGTTGCTGCTCATCAGGGATTTTTCCCCAACAAATATTGGACCATTATGTACTTTTTAGAATTAAATAGTGTTAGAAATGTTAGAAAATGCTATTTTATATTAACATTAACACTCGTTTTGTGTGGTGTACATAAAAATTGTTTAAAAAACTGATTAACAAATAACATTAATTTTAGCCTCTTGTGTTAGATGTGATCTACTTTCTTTTTCTGTTTAGCCTCTGGAACCACCGTAAGGTAATACTTCAGAGGATGATATGTATGAATGTAAATGAAGTGTAGTTTTGTACAGTCTCAGGTCCAACCGTTGCTGAGATGTGTGTTTAATTGAAACCCAACCACCAAAAAACAACGGTATCCATGATCTAGTATTCAAATCCATATAAATGTGTTCTACTAGATTCTTATAATATAATGATAAATATGTGTGTCTGGTCAATAAGTAGAAATTTTTACCACCAGAGGTGCAAAGGTACTGGAATGGCCGTTCTGATACTGCTTTTTGGTAGAAATATAAAAATTATTCTTTTATATCAAATCTGTTTTAACTTAAAGCCTGGCCTACGTTTTATTTTAACGTTAAATATTCATTATTATCATATTTCCTAATGAAAGTGTCACTTCTTTTTTTAAATAGTGTGTGATGAAGGACACAGCTGCTGTCTAAATATATCCTACAATACTGAGCAAGAGCTGTGAGTCAGTTACCCATTTGTATGTCTAGTAGACAACTTGTGGGTGTATCAAAATTTGACTATTTCAGTGAATAAAATATTTTTTACTGCGATGTTTAAACTATTAAAATTGTTAAGTTGTTCAAATTTTCATGTGTCAAATGTTTTTGTGGATATTACAATTTTTTTGGTTTCATTTGTAATGTAATGTAACTTAAATTATTAAAATCAGACTGCACGGAAATAGATCTTGCTTTTGGATATCCTTGGGCAAACTGAAACAAAATAAATCTCTAAAACATATAATTCACGAAAAAAGTTAAACATTTGACATGAAATAGATAAATTTTGTTTCTTATCAATGTAAAATTCATAACAAATGTGCATTTTTCATAACATTGTTACATAGTCAGCCCTCAGGCTGTGGACCATGTTATTGCAGTCTGCTATATTACAAAATCAAACGTTTCGGTACTGGAAAATTTACAACTGCACTCCTGTTTGCTACATAGTCTTTGCTAGTAGACAATATATAATTATCTACACTGCAGACTTTCAGAGATAAGAATTGGACGGTCATTAAATTCTTTGAAAATTTCAATCAAATTATGAGAGTATATTATTATAATATTAATATTTATATATTATTATAATAATCACTGAAACATTCAAGGATGTTATCCATGGAAATCTTTGATAGGGATTTATCTACCTGTATTGTGCTATTTTAAAAGATTCTTTGATGAAATATCTACTGAATTTAAATAAGAAAAAGTTTGAAAAATATCTTTAGAAATAATATTATGAAGCAATTATGATTCTCCAAAGTTGACTCCAGCAAGGATAATTCTTATGCTACCAGTCAATGACCTTGATATCTCTTGCTAATGTTATGTGCAAGGTAATGAAGTATTGTAGTCTGATATGAAATTAGAATAGTGTGGATACAGACAATACGAAGATCTTCAACCAATCACTTAATTTTCTAGGAAGCAGTGGCTTGACAGCAAGACATTGATTTTACAATGAGATATGTTGAACAACTTGAATGACTGAAGTGTAGATGGAAACATGCTAAGCAGAAATCCTTGACAATCAAAATTTCTGTGTTCAGGTAGTGACAGTAGTTTCCAGACCATTTATGTTAAAGAATGACACACCACAAGCCAGTGTAACATTGTAAAATCCATATAATATCAATCATGTATTCACTACATTTAGATGATTTTGTAGTTTGATTATCCTAAATGATGTACTTCAAAATTCAGTTTCTTTATTATATGATGAGGAAAAATAATATGTTAGATTTTTTAGTTAATAAACTTTTCTTTTTTTTTGTACAAAAACCCTAATTATTGTTTTTTTCAGTATGAGCTCTAAGCATCACACCGTTTAACATTTTTCAGTCTTTATTTTAATAATATATGGCATGTGTTAAATATGTAAGAACTCAAAATTTTAGATATGTTAAATTTATATGTATGTAGTCAGTAACATTAGGAGATAGTGCAGATCAAATATATGCCTCGATTTTACAAGGCCTTTTTAAGATTTCAATTGGATTATGGTTGACTACTCTTCTATCAAACAAATTGCTCTTAAGATTTTTGGATTTTGTTCATAACAACTTTCTCTGATATTTTAACAGTGAATTCTGCTCCCGCCCAGAAGTAAGCAGTTTAATTAAGCGACTGTTATCCATTTACTGTTATAGTTATCTCTCTTCACATTATGTACAAAAAAAATAATGATGAATTAAATAGTAACTTGAATATTACTCAAAAGAGCATCCATGATGAAGTGTTGCTCTTCTTTGTTTTGAGTTTGGGATTCACAAAGTTAATACATAGATTAAATATATCATTATCATTTAGAGATGATCCAGTCAGATAACTCTCATTCAGTCTTGTGTATCACAGTTTCTTTGATTATGTACGATAGCAGCACTATATAAAGAATTAGAATAGTACATAGAATTAAAAATGAGTTTATGACTAAAATTCATTAACTGATATATAAATTATATCATTTTCCTGCACCACCATTTTAAAAATACATTCCTCAAAAAAAGTTGCAGCAGCAATAAAAAAATCATATCTCCCTACGTAATTGAGATAAAGTATTATTGGAACTGCAAAATAATCGAGATATCATCAAGTATTTTCACATGTGGCCGGCCATGATCTTGCGCTGAAAGCACAGCTCATTTTGTGGATAGCAGAGTATAAATCAGTTATAACTGTTCAAAAAACTTCTAGCATGTTTATGGCAATAATCCCCATCATGCAAACAGCATTAGATGGTGGTATGAGCAGTTTAAGGAATCTGGCAACTGGAAGTGAAAAAGTCCCCTGGGTGGCCCAAAATGAGTGACGAAGTAGTTGAATGTATACACCAAAGTTGTTGCACATTTTCCTGCAAGTCATCCTAATTGAACAAGAAAGTAATGTTGCTGTAATGTTTCAATAAGATGGTGCAACCCCACATTTTAGCCTGGCATTCAACACACTCTCAATGAAAGATTCCCTAATTGTTGGATTGGTAGGGCCGGTCCTTTGCTTTGGCCAAAGGGAAGCACAGATTTGACACCCCTAGATGCTTTTGTAAGTGGAATACATTAAAAACATTGTCTATGTGAAAAAATCAGGGATGTACAACATTTAAGACAACAGATCACCACTGCTATTGCCACAGTTACATCTGCAATAATCCAGCGGACCTGGGCAGAAGTCGATTATCAACTGGATGTTTGCAAAGCGACCAGTAGAGTTCATATTGAAACACTCTAAGGTGCGTATGTAAAAAAAACTTTTTGAGTTAGTGAATTTTTAAAGAAAATACTAGTTTGATTATCTCTAGTAGTTTCTGATACAATTTTTTTAGACTGCTGTAACCTTTTCTTATGACTCTGTACAGAATATTACTCAAAATGTGTATAATATTGTTTTACAATCTTATTTTCCTATATTTGTCAATGATTTTCATAAAGCATTAAACTCTGATTAAGTAGTTTTAAGAGTTCCTTTCAGATTACCAACTTAATATTTAATATTATTAAATACACCTTTACAATAATTATTATTTACTGCACCTTTCTGGTGTAACCAAGTCAAAAATAAAGGTGAAAAATTAGATGGAATTATGAAAGATCGGCTAGAGCTGTAAACTATCCAGGTAAGTTATTCTTTAACTTTTATCTCATTATGTAGTCATCATCTTGTCTAATTTTTCTGTAGGTTCTCTGGAAATTACTTTGTGTTTTACTGTATTCAGGAAAAAAAGAAAATTTCCCGATAAGTCTTTTTTGGGCAGGAATACAGTTGTATGTATCTACTGCTCCTTTACTTAGAATAGCGAACTGTCAGTGAATTTATGTAATAATGGTAATCTACTCTGTTATATTTTGGTATGGCACATCTGTGTGTACATTTGTTGTGTGTTGGGTGTCATAACCAAATGGTTTTAGGTGATCTGATATTTTATGCTAATTGTACCTTCTTCTTTTTTTCCTGTTTAGCCTCCGGTAACTACCGTTTTTAGATAATACTTCAGAGGATGATATGTATGAGTGTAAATGAAGTGTGGTCTTGTACATTCTCAGTTTGACCAATCCTGAGATGTGTGGTTAATGCTAATTGTACCTGAAAAAAGCAACTATTTCTAAAGTAGAACAACATTTCATGTTAGGCTTATTTGCAAAAATGAGGAATTAAATGGTTTTCCTTCTACCTTTTTTATAGAAACTTATGTACTACTGTATATTAGCATTCCTAATCCACCAAAATACTGGTGATGTTTAATAACACAAACACCATCACTCTATTCACTACAATGACTGGCTTATCAATATTATAAAATCATTATTTTTAGAGAATCTCAGAAAAAGCAGTGCTAATAAAGTTTTGCTTATATCTCAAAACCTTTACAGGCAAAATTAAAATTAGGATAGATTATGAATAAGATGACCCATATAATTGTTTTTTTTTTTTAAATCTTGAATTTATGAGTTTGGTAACTGTAAAGCTTGTTTGTTACTTGTTATGATAGTCTAAAGTATTTATTAGTATATTTTTTAAATGATCTAATGAAAATAAATACAACCTTGTAAAAGCATTTATATCTTTTAAATAAGCATAAAATATTGTAAACTACTTTATTAGAACTGAGATAACTGATTAAAATAGATTATTATTTCAATGATAAAAGAACTAAATATTGGTGCATTTCATCTTGGAATTGAAGTTATAATAAAAGAATATGTATAAAAAAATTGTTATGCACACAAGATTTATAATAAATAACATTTCTTGCTTGTAAAATGTGTGCACTTTTGCCAGACTATACACGCATAATATGCTCTAATCATAAAGCAGATCATTTTTTTCTGTGCTATCTCCTGTGATAGTATTTTCATTACTCTGTTTCCACTTTTATTTTCTTTACAGTAATAATTAAAAATTATTTCATTTTTATTTACAAGTTTCTTTTTTATTGAAAGTATATAAAACTTTAAAATGAAATTTTTAAATACTTATCATCAAAAAATCTCTGATTATTTGGACAAAAATTGTAATTCCAAATGTTGCTAATTTTCAGTGGAAATGATGATCAGATTATTTAGACTTTTTTCACTTGTATCAATAAATTGAACTTGTAGAGCTATTTTTAATGTCTTGAATATTAATTAATAAAGTCTTAATTTAACTAATCAAATTATTTCTAAATTTGACCTTTCTCCTATCTGGAATTAACGCCATCTAGGAACATGGCACCTATAGGAAGAGGTGGTTTACAGTTTGTGATTCTAATTATATAGATTTTCCATTGTCACTTCAGTAACTGCTGTGTGTTTTCCAGATATATGATCCATCCATTTATTCACTCATATAACCAAAAAAAAGTTCCAGAATCCAGTCGATTATCGACTGGATGTTTGCAAAGCATGCTGTCTCGTACATACAAGTACGTTTATAAAGTACATCATAGCAAATACCAAATCACTCTATCATTATAGATGATTGTATGCAATTATCTCTGCGTTTTACACCGAAAAAGATGTTTTTAAATTTATCGATAATGATCTAAAATCTCTTTTATAAACCCATTCAGTTGTATATCTTTGGATATAAAATTAATGGATATACTATTAGCTTCTTTTTGGCAAAAAAAATTAAACTCTGCTATATTAATGTTTACTAATAATATTAATATTAAGTATTTAATTTATTCAACTATATTTAGTGTGATGCAAATTGAATTTGTTTTTGCCAAAAGCTGAAAAGAAATTAATGAAGCACAAGAAAAGTGATTAACACATTTTAAAATCCTTACCCTTATAAGGAGAATGTGAGTTCATAAAAATATACAAAATGTGTTGAACGATCAGTGTAGTGGGCATGTTGGCTTCTACATCAGCTGGTCTTAGGTTTAGTTTCTGGGCAAGTCTGATATTTCTTCACATATCATTTCCTTCACCATATGTTTATGTTCAAAACATAAATAATTATATATTATTATAAATAATAATAATAATTATTATTATTATTATGTAATAACACTTACTGGTGCTTTTCAATATAAGTTGGTTTGATTAAGATGTGGTTTGATTAATTCAGGCTTGTTTCTGTAGGGTAGAGCCATGTATGGAGAACTCTGTGATTAAGGTATGGTGTGGGAGGTTGTAGGCACTGACCTTGCTCCCAAAAGTGGACCAGAACAGAGAAATATGGGGTATGTTTTCATTAGAGGCTCTAAATTTGTAAATTTATTACCTGATTTTTAAGTAAATCAAGAGGACTTTGATTAAATTGAATTGTAGGACAAAATTGGTGTTGTTGCGATCAGTACTTGTTTTGTTGATATGAGGATAGTATTTTTATTACTATAGTATGTTTCATTACTAAATCAAGTAATGATTCAAGGGCATAATCTAATGAGATATTAGAAGAAGAAGTTAGATATGAGAAGAGTTTTAGCGTGAAACGTTCAGTATTACAGGAAGGAAGGATTACGCTTCTGTGAATCTGTTAATTTGATAGTTCAGCACTGTAAGTTATGGTTGGTGGTCGTGGTTGGAAGAGGCCATACAATGGCAATAGTATGTTGTTTTAAATACACTGATGGAAATGTCTGTTTATGCATTTGCATCGGTGGCATCCTGACAGAAGCCAGATTAATAACTGAAATGTGTTACCAAGTTTAGAAGGTCTAAAAGACGACATACGGTAAAGCCCATCATTTCTAAGAAGGGAGGGGGTCATGGGGTGACTGGGATGTCACAAGACAGGTATCTTTCCCTATGGGGGTAAGGATGTACAGCTACTTTTCCTTTAAACATTTTATTTTAAATATTAATATGTATATTCTATAAAACTCCTGCTTGTCAGAAAACTTACGAGTATTAGCTAGGTTTAGTCTTTGTTCCTTTTGAAATTCATTAAGCATTTCTATATATTTAAAATCAATAATCCTGTATTTGGATTTAATAGCCGTCATACCTTACAGAGCATTATGGCTTAATTTTTACATGTAAGGAAGGTCTAAAGTACCACAAGCATTGTGGTCTGTTCCATCGAGTTGAATGAATGATTTATAAGGAAACATGCATCCAAAATTTTCCATAGCGCGTATTGCTCAATCAAGAGTTAAATTGTGAATTTAGACTCCCACATTGTATAATTTTAAAATTGACATTCTGTATTAGGGTTAATTCTGTTATTTCAATCATAAAAAGAAATAACCCATGTCACATTTGAAATTTCCCTTTAGTGACACAATTTGGAAAAACTAATGCTTTATTATAATTACTTATAGATCAAAACAGATTTTTTTTTTTTAAATTGGAGAACAGTAAAACAAGAAATCAATTTAAAATAGAAAGATTTGATAATCAAATATCTAAAATTCTTAAATATTTGTATCTCTTTAGGGAGTAAAAATATAAGGTAACCACACACCAGAGAGAAAACTAATTTCTCACACCCGTACAAATAGGCGTACTTCAACATTACAGCGTGCAATCCATTTAAATACACCATTTAGTAAAACAATGACAGCCCTCTTATAATATCATACCTCCTAAGGAACTACTGAAACATACTGCTACTGAATAAAGGTAATTCTACACACAAAAAAGAATACGTAGAACCTTTAGATTGGCAATTTTTGGTAGTAAGGTTGGCATATTTGCAATAATCGGGAAAGAAATCGATAAAAAAAAGAAATTATTGCTGTTAAAAAAAAAAAATTATCATGGCTACCACTGCGGTTGACGGTCAGGCCAGTCTACTTACTTAATGATTCCGAATAGTTTATAAATATAATTTCAGTTTGAGTACTACGATCCTAAGTCAGCTGCAACTGACTTCCCGCGATCTAAAACAAATCTCCTTGGTCGGTTTGGCATGTAATCAGGGAAGTAGTACTAAAAAAGAAGTACCGAAACGCTGAATTTGTTCCCCCCAAATGTTTTTCATGAAAATTTTAAATTATCTAATATTTATTCTTTTTATATTTTCCTTTTTACTTCCTTGTACGAAATAAAGCAAGTATTGTGATCACGAAAAATCTCGGTTTTCAGAATTCATCGGAAATATTCATTTTTACCATCCCTGAATCCATTTTGACTAGTTTCAGCGTGACGTCTGTACGTACATATGTATGTATGTGAGTACGTACGTATCTCGCATAACTCAAAAACGATTAGCTGTAGGATGTTGAAATTTTACATTTAGGACTGTTGTAACATCTAGTTGTGCACCTCCCCCCTTTTGATTGCAATCGACTGAACCAAAAGTGTCCGAAAAGCCCAAAATCCAAAAAAAAATGGATTTTGGACTTTTTCTTAACTACAGTAATAAGCTCACATTCAGAGCTTATCAACGACAATAAGTGGTACTTATTTTTATTGGTTCCAGAATAAAATTTTAATTAATGAAATATTTGCATCTTAAAAGGGGAAAGTACATCAGTTCGATTCATACTTCATCCTTTTTTTTTATTTTATTTAAATATATTGATTTATTAATAATTATTAACCTCTGATTGTAAAAAAAATTTGTACAATAAATAATAATTCAATAATAACAAAAAAAATATATATCAGAAGTTATTAATGAAATAAAATTTTATGTACTTTTCATTTAAAAAAAAAAAAAAAAAAAAATGTGTATATGTAATAGGCGTACAAGTCATGTGGTGTCTACATCAGATTTGGTGAAACATCTGATTATTCGTTTTTGTTTTCATTTTGTTGATGGTTACATCATAATAATTTACAAAACATAGTATTAGATAGTTACATCACATACATTTATTTAAAGAGTAATAAAGGGACATTTATTCTATCCTAATATTTCAGGTAAGATTGTTGAATTAATAATTGTATAAATATTTTATGTTAATAACTAATATTTTATTTTACTTCCTTGTATGAAGTAAAGGAAGTATTGTGATCGCGAAAAATTTCGGTTTTCAGATTTCAACAGAAATATCCACTTTGAGCATCCCTGAATCCATTTTGACTAGTTTCGGCGTGACGTCTGTACCTACGTAAATATCTCGCAAAACTCAAAAACGATTAGCCGTAAGATGTTGAAATTCTGGATTTAGGACTGTTGTAACATCTAGTTGTGCACCTCCCTCTTTTGATTGCAATCGACTGAACCAAAAGTGTCTAACTAAACTCAAAATCCAAAATAAAATTTGAATTTTGGACTTTTTTTTAACTTCAGTAATAAGCCCTCATCGAGAGCTTTTCAGCGATGTATGATAAGTGGTACTTATTTTCGTTGGTTTCAGAGTTATAGTCAAATGAAATTTTAATTAATGAAATATTCGGATCTATAAGGGGAAGGCACATCGGTTCGAATCAGACTTCATCTCCTTTTCTTTTTTAATTAATTTTTTTAATAATTTTTTTTAAATTAAATATATTGATTTATTAATAATTATTATCCCGTAATTGTAAAAGCATTTACAATATATAATTATTCAATAATAATAATTTTAAAAAATTTGAAAAAAATATCAAAAGTTATTAGTGAAATAAAATTGTATGTACTTTTAAAAATGTGTATATGTAATTTAATAGGCATTATTACATATGTGTATATGTAGTAGAGTTGGTGAAACATCTAATTATATAATAATTGAAAATTATAATTTAGAATCGTATTATTTTTCAATTTTCTTAGCAAATTCTTATAAAATGTATATTTATTTTTTTAAATCATTTTTATTTAGTTATGTGACAAAAAAATAAAATACCTTTTTGAATTGTATTCAATTTAAAGTGATTGTTGAAATATTTTTTCACTTTTGCGTAATATGTACAAGATTTCTGGTGTGTATTTCAGATTTCTGGTGTGTCGTATAAATAAAAGTTAAAAATAATTAAACTATTCCGTTTAGTGAACTTCTGTATACTGGTAACAAATAATTATTTTGACCTTACGGTGTAAAATAATCAGTTTTTATTATTGGGTTATTTTATAACCAATTTATTTAAAGAGTAATCAAGCTTTTACTCTAACCTAATATTTCAGGTAAGATTGTTGAATTAATAATTGTATAAATTTTTGATGTTAATAATCATTTTAGCAATTGTGTAACTGTCCACTTTTATTAAAGAATTGGAGGATCATATCTCACTTTCAAATGAAATAAGTTTAAATGAAGTAAGAAGTAGAAAATGTATATATATGATTTAATAGACGTACAAGGAAGTCATGTGATGTATATATCAGATTTTTTTCTGTGAGTGATATTTCTATAATGTAATTTACATTAATTCCGTAAATAAATGCTAAAATTGGTTTCATTTCAATTTGCACATTATTTATTGGTTCCGAACAAAACTGATTAAAAATGCCTTTTGGTTCAAAGATTTTACCTATTTCAGTTTGTTTCAATTAGCTTTATTCTTCCGTTGTAGATTTCGTACAACATAAACAAAAAAAACGACTTAAATATGCATAAAAATCACTGAGAAGGAATTTATTTAACTAAGAATAGATATTTACAGGATTACAATCATACAAATATTTACTTTTTCACGACTGAAGTCTATTTGAAACTTTTTCTTGATTAATAATATTTTTTAATCAATTAGTATCGTTCAAGGTGGATTTAGAAAAAATTACATTCGTATTTTAAATTAAAACCGTCCATCTTGTTTCTACAAAACTTGTCATATTTTGTTATACGCCCCTACGTTAATATAAATCATTGCACTAATCGCTTATTGTTGTTATAGAAAGTATAGAGAATTAAATGTTGCTAAATATTTAAAGAGTTCATAGTCCGTAAAAATCAACTGAAAGTACTTTTTCTTGGTTAAAGGTGCAATTAAACTACTAGTCTACTTGTCATTCCGAGATCCCAGTATATCTTCTTTCCCGTAAAATTAGTGCAAACGTTTAAGCATAGACAGATACAACTGACAAACATAAGTAATTTATTAAACACTTAAACGGTGCGCCAGTTGGATGAAAGTATCCAGAGTAATATATCTGAAATTTTCGAAAGATAATTCTATGGATAAAAAAAAATGAAATTGCACCATATTCAGGAAAAGGATTTCTTTAATTTATTTAAACTATGTAGTAACTAATTAAAAACAATTGCTGATTTTTTTTTATTACATATACAGAGTATATCACGAAGTTCTCATATGACTTTCATAACCTATTCTACTTGTGAAAATATTCTAAAATGTTTCGATTAAGTTACGGCTAATAAAAAATTTCGCTCGGATTTCAGTTACCCCGGTGAAATAGGTTGTACTGAAATTTTTAGAACGTTAATTAAGGGACAGAATTTGTATTTTAATATGGTTTTTGACCTGAAAAATCGAATAAAATAGGTCCCAGAACCGTATCTGCAGTAGTTTTCGAGAAATATGGAGTGAAAACCAATAAATTCGGGGGGAAAAATCCTGTTTTTTATGTTTGACGTACAATAACTTTGTTAAATAGATAATAAATAGATAAAACTTTTAAAGAAAACTTGTAGAGAATTTAATTCTGAACAAAGTGGTATTTGATAAATTGAATAAAACAAACACATGCTTCTATGCTGCTTTTCTTGCTCGTTTAAGTTCTTTAGGACTGTCGTTAAGTTGCTCAGCCGCATCCATAATGCAAACAATTAATCCCCCACGAGAATGTATTTTTGTTTTTTGTACAATAGTTTTCATACATCCCCGATGCATAAATCTAAAGGTGTTAGTTAGATCAGGCGATCTTGGTGGCCAGGAATGTGAACTTCCACGACCAAACCATTTCTCACGGAAATGCAAATTTAAGTGATTGGAAACGGTACAAGAGAAGTGAGTAACCATGATGGAAATATACTTTGCGTCTCAGCGCTTGAGTAACATCTTCCAGCAGCTGCGGCAATTTTTCTTAAATAAAGTGCAAGTAGATCTCGAGTTTAAGTGGCCAAGTAATATGCACGGTTCAAACAGCTGATTGTGAAGGCCGCACCATATATTGACGCTAAATTGGTGTTGAAAATTGGTTCCACCGTTTCATGACGATTTACTTCTGCCCATGTATGCTCATTGCGTAAGTTGTTGACGCCATCTCGAGTGAAATTTGCCTTGTCGGTAAACAAAACATACGTGTAGAGTTGTCGATTGTATTTCACCAGTTGCAGAACTCCAAGCGAAGCGGACCGTCTCCCGGTTGTAAATATTGAACTGGCTGTTTATGATAAAAATAAAACTTGTTTTGTTTAAGTTTCCTCCAAACCATCAAATGCGAAACTCTGTTCCGCTTAGAAAGACGTCCTGTACACGCCTAGACTGCGCTGAACTGCATCGATAATTTCATCAATAACAGCATCGTGTTGGACTGATCGTTCGTAGCTGGTACGAATACTAGGTAGTGAATCTGTTTCCCGAACGTTACGAAAAGTCGCGCTATGGGATCTGGAATCCTGCGATAAAAAAAACGTAAAAATAATTTACTGCAGCAGCTGTAGCATTACCATTACACATACCCAAAATGAATACCATATCAGCGTATTCCTCGGTTCTAAATAAGTACGGCATTACTTCAATGGCAAACCGATCACGTTCAAACTAAAATTCACAGAAAACCTTCCCTAACGATAGCAAATTTCACAGTACTAGATATGCGAAATGTATCTTATAGAATGATTTAACGCTAAACAGTATTGTGCATTGTTGATCAACTGTTGTTATATTGTTGCCAACTTTGAAATAATCAGTTTTCAAATTTATTGTATTTCCATCATTAACAAAAAAAAATTATTATTTAAGTAATTTTTATTTTAATTGATTAATTTCTATTTTTTAACTTTTGAATAGAAATTTTTAACAGTAAATTTTATTTTTATAAATTTTTCACATCTCCAAAAAAGAATTTATTATTTTTTTTACATTAAATAAGTACTTTTCTAACTAATGCAAAATTGTTTTGTTTCTCAATAGAATTAGGATTTTTCTAATTTTTTTCTGTTTTCTAACTTTTCTTACAATTTTGTTCAGAATTAAATTCTCTACATTATTTTATTTTTTTTGAAGTTTTATAGTTTATTATTCATTTAATGAAGTTATAGTACGTCAAACATAAAAAACAGTGTTTTTTTGCCTCAATTAATTGGTCTTCACCCCAGATTTCTCAAAAACTACTGCACATACAGTTCTGGGACTTATTTATTCGATTTTTCAGGTCAAAAACCATTAGAAATCACAAAATCTGCCCCTTAATAAATGCCTTAAAAATTTTAGTACAACCTCATTTCACCGCGGTAGCTGAAATCCAAACGAAATCTTTCACTGCCCATAACACATAAACAAAGCATTTTAGAACATCTATATATGAAATTTTTCCATTATTTTCACAAGTAGAATAGGTTATGAAAGTCCCGGTAGAACTTTGAGATACACTGTATAAGAGAACAAGAGATAAATGAAATAAGGAATAAGTAAGAATTAAGAGATTAGTAAGTGCTGTAACTTCTCTGTGCTGCTGTACAGTGTTGAGTTTTGAACTTTATTAAAATCTTCAATAACAAAAATTGAGGCCTTTGAGGTGTGGGTCAATCAACGAGTGCTTATTTTTAGTTGGAGATAAGGTTCATGGGATTCAATAACTTTGCCTGTTATTAAAATACATCCTGTTAAAGTTGTTAAGAGGAAAATGCTAAAATAATTTGCACATATAGTAAGACATCCAGAGAAGAATTGGCTTACATATCTCATAGTTCATGGAAAAGTCATAGGAATCAGGTCAACAGAGAACTTCATAGTTCAGTAATTTAAGGGAGTAATTTTCTACATGTTTATTATTGTCAGCAGTAGAAAAAATTGTAATTGCCAAGACAATTACCAATGTTCATTAACCATGGAACATCTGTCATCGTACATGACAGGCATGGAATATAAAAAGAACATATCCAGTAATTAACAGCTACAAGAAATATGATCTAAATAATCTCAATTCATAGATTTTTATTAAATATGATTAGACAGTTTCTTGTATATTTTCCTCTGCTGAATTGAAATGGTACGTATATCATAAACGCTATTTAAATTTTTGAATTAATTTGACAGATATGATATGTTCCAGTATTTCTTTGCCTGTGACCCATGTAAAGCATCTGAAGTTCAACAGGCACCAATCAAAGTCACTTTCTTTGAGAGAATACTGTTCACTGATAAATGCCTGTTGGTGGTCAGAGTGAAGATGTCACTTACAGAGCCAAATATCAACTTTATTTCAGTTAACTTAACTTTTTGATATGCAACTGTAAAATTTGGCTTAGGGAAGAATGCAACAGGCAACTTCACTCCTTTCATTAAGGCTAGTTTGGGATGTTACTCTTGAAAATTGCTATCAATTTCTGGAGTGACTTGTCACTCATGTCAGATCACTCACAATCAATTCAGTTAAAGCGAGCGAGTGCATGCACACACTCATTCACATACCGAAGTAAAAGCCAACCTATAAGACAAATAATCATCCACATTAAATTAAAGATATCAAAATTTTGAAATTCATATTATTAAAAAGTTAGAACAAAAACAATAAATAAATAACATCATTATGTTTGATCTTACATTTGAAAGGCAACTGAATTTAATCTTAAGGTGTAAAAATTTGGAATATAATAGAAGTACATTCAAGAAATAAAAAAAATTATTCTAATTAAAATAAATAATTTTAAGTTTAACTGCAGGCAAATTGCATTTTATTATTTGGTTTAAAAAAGGTTCAATTTAAAAACACAGGAACTTTAAATCATGTAATCCTTTAGATACAAAAAAAAAATAAATGGATAATGAAAATGAAATAAGAGCTTTTGACACCTTTGTTTGTTGTATATTTATTTTAAAAAAATAAGTAAGTAGAGAAAAACCTTAATGATTATGTACAATTCTTTTGTGTGATAAAATCTATTAATATACAAGTACAAAAATCAATACATATTTTCTAATAGTAACAAATAATTAACACCAGATAATAAATAAATTTATGTATGTAATAATATTTATAAAATTTATTGTTGTGTGTAACAAATACAAAAAATTAATATCACAGAATATAGTACAGATGACCTGAAAAGTAGCTAAAACACTGTAAAAAATTATTCATCTCTGATTTTGTTGATTTCATGTTCATGTAGTAACTATGATTTGTTCATATTCATTCCACAATTTTTGTTAATATTGTTGTTGTTCATACAACCATTATTCATATTGATACCACAGTTCATGCTGTTGTTGTTCATGTTCATACAACAATTGTTCATATTCATTCCACAGTTGTTATTCATGTTATTCATTCCACAGTTCATGTTGTTCATACCACAGTTGTTATTCATACCACTGTTCATATTGTTGTTGTTCATATCACAGTTGTTATTCATGTTATTGTTCATTCCGCAGTTGTTCATATTCATCCCACAGTTGTTATTGTTGTTCATGCAATTCATGTTGTTCATACCACAGTTGTTATTCATGTTATTGTTCGTTCCACAGTTCATGTTGTTATTGTTGCTGTTCATATTCATTCCACAGTTCATGTTGTTCATACCACAGTTGTTATTCATTCCACTGTTCATATTGTTGTTATTCATATCACAGTTATTCATGTTATTGTTCATCCCACAGTTGTTATTCATGTTATTGTTCATTCCACAGTTCATGTTGTTATTGTTGCTGTTCATATTCATTCCACAGTTCATATTGTTCATACCACAGTTGTTATTCATGTTATTGTTCATTCCACAGTTGTTCATATTCATCCCATAGTTATTGTTGTTCATGCAATTCATGTTGTTCATACCACAGTTGTCATTCATTCCACTGTTCATATTGTTGTTGTTCATATCACAGTTATTATTCATGTTATTGTTCATTCCACAGTTCATGTTGTTATTGTTGTTGTTCATGTTCATACAACAATTGTTCATATTCATTCCACAGTTGTTGTTATTCATATCACTGTTCATATTGTTGTTCATACCACAGTTGTTATTCATGTTATTCATTCCACAGTTCATGTTGTTCATACCACAGTTGTTATTCATGTTATTGTTCATTCTACAGTTGTTCATACCATAGTTGTTATTCATTCCACTGTTCATATTGTTGTTGTTCATACCACAGTTATTGTTCATGTTATTGTTCATTCCACATTTCATGTTGTTATTGTTGTTGTTCATGTTCATACAACAATTGTTCATATTCATTCCACAGTTGTTGTTATTCATATCACTGTTCATATTGTTGTTCATACCACAGTTGTTATTCATGTTATTCATTCCACAGTTCATGTTGTTCATACCACAGTTGTTATTCATTCCACAGTTCATGTTGTTCATACCACAGTTGTTCATGCAGTTCATGTTGTTCATACCACAGTTGTTATTCATTCCACTGTTCATATTGTTGTTGTTCATACCACAGTTATTATTCATGTTATTATTCATTCCACAGTTCATGTTGTTATTGTTGTTGTTAATGTTCATACAATTGTTCATATTCATTCTACAGTTGTTATTCATGTTATTCATTCCACAGTTCATGTTGTTATTGTTGCTGTTCATATTCATTCCACAGTTCATGTTGTTCATACCACAGTTGTTATTCATTCCACTGTTCATATTGTTATTGTTCATCCCACAGTTGTTATTCATGTTATTGTTCATCCCACAGTTGTTATTCATGTTGTTGTTCATCCCACAGTTGTTATTCATGTTGTTGTTCATTCCACAGTTCATGTTGTTATTGTTGCTGTTCATATTCATTCCACAGTTCATATTGTTCATACCACAGTTGTTATTCATGTTATTGTTCATTCCACAGTTGTTCATATTCATCCCACAGTTCTTGTTGTTCATGCAATTCATGTTGTTCATACCACAGTTGTCATTCATTCCACTGTTCATATTGTTGTTGTTCATATCACAGTTATTATTCATGTTATTGTTCATTCCACAGTTCATGTTGTTATTGTTGTTGTTCATGTTCATACAACAATTGTTCATATTCATTCCACAGTTGTTGTTATTCATATCACTGTTCATATTGTTGTTCATACCACAGTTGTTATTCATGTTATTCATTCCACAGTTCATGTTGTTCATACCACAGTTGTTATTCATGTTATTGTTCATTCTACAGTTGTTCATACCATAGTTGTTATTCATTCCACTGTTCATATTGTTGTTGTTCATACCACAGTTATTGTTCATGTTATTGTTCATTCCACATTTCATGTTGTTATTGTTGTTGTTCATGTTCATACAACAATTGTTCATATTCATTCCACAGTTGTTGTTATTCATATCACTGTTCATATTGTTGTTCATACCACAGTTGTTATTCATGTTATTCATTCCACAGTTCATGTTGTTCATACCACAGTTGTTATTCATTCCACAGTTCATGTTGTTCATACCACAGTTGTTCATGCAGTTCATGTTGTTCATACCACAGTTGTTATTCATTCCACTGTTCATATTGTTGTTGTTCATACCACAGTTATTATTCATGTTATTGTTCATTCCACAGTTCATGTTGTTATTGTTGTTGTTAATGTTCATACAACAATTGTTCATATTCATACCACAGTTGTTATTATTGTTCATGCAGTTCATGTTGTTCATACCACAGTTGTTATTCATTCCACTGTTCATATTGTTGTTGTTCATACCACAGTTATTATTCATGTTATTGTTCATTCCACAGTTCATGTTGTTATTGTTGTTGTTCATGTTCATACAACAATTGTTCATATTCATTCCACAGTCGTTATTCTTATCACTGTTCATATTGTTGTTCATACCGCAGTTGTTATTCATGTTATTGTTCATTCCACAGTTCATGTTGTTATTGTTGTTCATGTTCATACAACAATTGTTCATATTCATTCCACAGTTGTTGTTCATGTTATTCATTCCACAGTTCATGTTGTTCATACCACAGTTGTTCATATTCATCCCACAATTGTTATTGTTGGTCATGCAGTTCATGTTGTTCATACCACAGTTATTATTCATGTTATTGTTCATACTAAAGTTGTTATTCATTCCACTGTTCATATTGTTGTTATTCATACCACAGTTGTTATTCATATTATTGTTCATTCCACAGTTCATATTGTTGTTGTTCATATTCATTCCACAGTTGTTACTGTTGTTCATTCCACTATTCATGTTATTATTGTTCATTCCACAGTTAATGTTGTTATTTAAGTTTTGGGTGTAATTAGCATGTTCATTCATATTATGTAATGATTCTTCTTTTGATACATCATCCTGAAACACGACAACATAAAAGGATGATGCTAATAAAAAAACTGTTATTAAATGTTTATATTTAATGAATTGTTTTTTTTTAAAGTAATGGTGACTGTAATGTAAATTTACCATTTCTATTTACAGAATATTTATGATCTTAGTTTGAAAGAATACAATATTTTAAAATAAATAATATCTGTGTTACAAAACATTATTTATAATCTTATAATTTATAATTATTTGTTTGTGTTATGTATAGTAAATTTTGCTAGTCTGAAGATATTTTTGGTAAAATGTTGGGGAAAATACAACTGTTGTTACATAACTATAGATACATTTCAAAGATCTATATGCTGTTTTCCCCTATTGTGTGAAGAGTAATGTAAGTAATCCAACTCTGTAAGGGAAAACACCCTCCATGTAACAATTTCAATCACCACGCCATCCTCTCTATACCTAGCCCATGGGCTTTACTGGAGGTTATCTTCTGAACCTCGACAAAAGGCATCTCTAAGCCACCTTCCTGCCTCAGTCAGGATGCCACCAATACAAATACCACGTGTGATATTCCCAGCGGTGTCCTCTACTAGTCAATGAATTCTTTAAAACAAAACACATCTATGTCAAGTCTTTAACAAGACTGCATGACATGAAGAACTGAAATTAAAAATGCAACTACCTACCCAATATATTAGAAGTTGAGTTCAACACGCAACCATAACATAACACAACACAAGTAATAAAAATAAACTTATAAATAAAACTAAATAAAACACTACAAAAACATCAAACCTTATAACACAAGAACAACATAACCAAAACTCAGGAAAGACCAGGACCAGGCGGAACCCTAAATTCCCTCGGCAATTTGTTCTCTTGCCAGATACCTGATGAAATTTTCAACGTTACCCATTCAAACCGATTTTTCCAATTCTCATGCAGATCTAATGTCAAGCCGACAAATAGTCTCCGCGTGCATAAGTTTGTATTTTGCGCATTCATAAATTACATTGCATGTGTCATCTAGTTGTCCACAATTTGGACACACACCTAAATCCACCAGGTCAGATCACTGGAGTTTGTCTCAGAAGGCATCATGACCAGAAAGAAATTGCATCACATACTTTACGGTGAACCCAAGGGGTGCCCTGCAATGTCTGGGAAGAGATCATGCATATAATGCTCACCCTCTTCCTCATTCCATCTGGCCTGCCGTTCTGTCATGAATTTCTTCTTAACTCAATTCTCCTGACTTCTTAGCAACATAGTGCTGCTGCTTTTCTGATGCAATAAATCTATCAGTTTTCACACCTGCAATCACCAAGATTGCCTCCTGCGAAATAGTACGGTAACCTCCTGTTACCATTAATAATATAAGTTGTTGAGCTCTTAATAATATATCAGAATAGCTTTTAAATTTTAGCCTATCTGCCCAAACAGGTGCCACATATAGCATAATTGCCTTGCACACACCCTTATACAGCATACTCATAGTCTTAAAATGAAGACCCCAATCAGAATTGACCACTCATCAAATACCAAAGAAAGCATGACAGGCCTTCTCCGCATTGTAAGGAGAAGTAATGCATAACATAAGTAATGCATTGTTTCATACAGAAAGAAGATATATTATTTTCTTGTTTTGCATTATCTTTTCTAGTGTTTCTATTACTATGATAACTATTAACGATCTCTTGTACAAACTGCCCTAGTTAGTCTCTTTCTCTAAGAATAGTGTTCATACTGCAGAATACTTATGTAATTACTCACAATGGTTAAGTATATTCCTATAACCATTAAATTTAAATTAAAAAGTAATCTGAAAAGTAAGTGAGTGTAAACAGTTATTCACTGTTTTTTATGGACTACCATCTTGTAAATTGGATGTGTCCAGCTGCAAACTGTGGAGGTGTATCTGTTTTGAAGCATTTTTTTACTAGAATTTTACCCTTTCTTAATGCTGTGTTGTTTATGGAACCATTTTAAATTAAGAATTCTAGCTTTCCTCAGAATAGTATATGTCATATAACATTTAATTCTTTTTAATGCTTGATAATAATCTTGATGCAATGTGTATTAAGGAGTCAAACACTCTAAAACTTAAACCCATATCAGTTTTAAAAAAGTCCAATTTGAACTTAAACCTTTTAAAAATTCTAAAAATTTTGTTCATTCAGTTTATAGGAGCAGTTTGATAAATACAAGGAAAATTGTTAGTTCAAATATGTTTAAAATGTCAATGTACTATTTCGGAAAAATGTGGATCTTATACATGGTAAATACAAACTTACAAGTGTTTATTATAGCAAATACAGTTTTATAGTACTGGGAGGATCCAATTGTCATTGCAGTTGCACTGTTATTCATTTGAGTAACTACATATACAACACACTTAACAGAAGTTGGTGTTATCAAAATGATGATTGAAGGAAGTTGGTTTTATCAAAATCATTTTATGCTTCTGTGTAATTCAGCTCTGACTAACTACAGTATAATGATAGAAAAGCTAAATTTGTTTTTTAGCTATCCTTCTTTAATACAGCAAGCTAAATCAAGACGGTCTCAAGATTTTAAAGATTAATTACTAACATCCCTACTGCACAGTTGAACATTAGGCACCCTAAAAAGTCCTAATGGAAAAAAACAGTATCTAGTGAAGATATAGAATTACGCCAAATCTCATATTATAGAGAGCAACATAACCGGAAATGGGAACTTAAGAAAATAGTAGTCTTGAGTAATACATAGTAATGGAATAGTCACAATATGTGAACAAGCTTAAAGATTGAAGTTTGTCAGTGTATTTAATGGACTGTAATGAATTTTAACCTACTTATGTAATTCCAGAAATACTATTAGGTTAGCTACTTGATCTCTGATTTGAAACTGTATGAGGCTGATTAACTGAGAATCTTCAATACTGAGAACTGCAGAAACAATCATCTTAAGAATGGCCATTTCACAATATAAAATAGGATGGCTTTACCAAGGAGTTCTATGATATGATATGTTATCTGATTACAGATAAAAAGAATTTCATTACTTAAGTTATACTTGAGTTTATTAAAGAAAATAGCAGCAACTGATACTTCATATAAATAGTTCATATTTAAATGATCTTGCATGATCATCAACTTAATAGCATGATACTAACGTTAATATCATGGTCGGCAAGATGCTAAACAGTCCTGATCAGAGGTAGTCTCTCTGTGGATTGATTATAACTATAATCTATCTCTCTCTTTCATTATTCCTTATTTCTCCTTTATTGGATAGACGGCATGGGAACTATTATCAGCCGCTGCCCTGGTTTTACCTGCAGCACTATTATATTGATACCTTAGTGTTGCTGGATAGAAAATTGCCCTTTTATTATGATTCTGTGGGATTGTTCTTTGCTTTTTGAACTGTCTCAGGATTCAAACAATTGTTGACAAATTTTTTAAAGTTGCCAAATTGCACAGGGCTAGGTGAATCCTTCCTTAAGTCAAATTTAATCCAAACTAAATTATTCTTATTAAAAAATGAGCATATTGAATACTATATTGGATAGTCCAGAAACAGTACAATAATAATAAAAATATTGGACAGTTTTTAAATGCTATACTTTATTACAATATATATTAGTACTATACTTTATTACAAGGTGAAATATACATAAACTTTACTGAAATTGAGTTAGCTTTTGCTCTAAATCAATTTTATTCAGAAATTCTAGTCCCTGATGACACTTCATTCAAAAAAGTTAGGTTCAGTGTCTGAAGAGCTTAATTTAAAGTGAAAGCTAGCTCAGAATCTGATAAAGTTTTTATATTTAATTGTAAAAATAGAGGCTCTGAGTCTCATCTGAAGATTTAAAGTAAACCACAAGTATATCTCAGACTCGGATAAGGTTTTTATAACTTCAACTACAAAATAAAGTGCAATTTAATCAATTTAAAAATTTGGCTATTATTTTTAAACTTTGCATATCATTAATACTCAATTCAAACAAAATTAGTTATAAATAATAATACTCAAATGAAGAATTATTATGTAATTCAGAATTACATAATAATCCTTGTTTCCTTTTTATTTTTTCAATTCCATGATTACCTAGATCAGAAGATACAAAAACATTGAAAACAAGGGTCCACTTACTAAAATTATAAAAATAGATAAAAAATTAATAGGCCCTCTAATTAAAAAAAAATTCCTTTTGGCATGCCAGAAGACAGAGGTAGATTTCACTGGGGAAAAATAGGTAGGTGAACCCGGATTGTATGAGCTCGTATCAGACACTACTTTCCATGTTTTACAGACACTATGTTTTCTCATTACACTACAAGCTATTGCTAAATTTATCAAAATTTCTTTATGATTCTGTGCCTATTAAGGGAGCTGTGATTTTTTTTGTCCTTGAAACCCTATTTTTTCCACCCCTTGGCCCTTATCCAAAGAATAATAGGAACCATAAACAAATTCAATATTTTACTTCAGTCTAACGACAACTTTAAACCGATTTGATACTGTGCCTATTAAGCAGGTATGATGTTTTTTGTCTTCAAAACCCTATTTTTTCTAACCCCTGGGCCAATGGTTGGCGATATCAAAAAACTTTACTTATATTAATTTTAAACGAACTCAATATTTTACTTAATAAGAAAGTTATAGTGATATTTTGTTTTTTCGAAAAAGCCCTCCCATTTCCACCCCCAAGGAACGATTTTGCCCATTAATGAACTCAACCAAGATTTTTGGTCGTTATATTTTATGTATAAATTTGAAAGTGATTAACGCAAAATTATGACAGTTATCATGTCCACAAGAAAGTGAAATATATCTACATATAAACTTTTGGACTGACGGTGGTTTTGGAGTCTGGGGGATGTGAAACGCGAAGATGTCAAAATTTTCCAGACGTCAAATCAAGGTACCCATTACAATAGGTAGATTTCTTTTGAAATCTAGTAACATTGATCTTGAGATATCACTAGTATTTAACATTTCAATATCGATAGCCTTAATGTATCCTTGAAATCTATTTTATTACTGCTTTATTTGTGATAAATTATTCCGAATTAGTTATTTCTGTGTAAAAATAATAACATTATTTGTGCACAACTTACTGTCACTAGTTGTAACTTACTATCACTATTACAAAAAAAATGAATCAGTACTTAGTATTATACATAATTTATTTATAAAATCAGTAATACCCTAGATCAAGAATAGTTTAGCTAGAGCAAACTGATGTAAAACAATCACTGATTTTAAAACATATTCATTCTAAATTTTAAATCTCACAGAAAAATTTCTATACAGTAGTTTTTAAATCTCATTATGATTATGAATATTTTTTGGTGAGACATAACAAATTAATCAAATATAAAATTAGATTGCTTTAGTTAAAGTGTAGGGTTGTGGTTCTGTTATAACCAAAATATGGCAATTTTTTACCTGAATGACATCATAGCAATACTTTAAGAGGCTTTTATTTCTATTAGTGTAATTAGATTGCATTATATCCTAAATAATGAGTTAAACATTTTTCAAGATCTCATTTAGATTTTTCTAATCTTTTTTCTATAGAATTGAGAATTTTAAAACATGAACTATTAGTTATTTGTGACACTGAAATAAATTTTGGATATTGTAACAAGCTGAAACACATACTGAATTTGAACCTCATAATAAATTTGGAAGGTAATAAAGCTGCAAATACTACTTTGAATTGCAATTCAATTGAACTTACTGTCTTCAGGTCATTGAAAAGTGACTGTATATCTTCTTTATTCATTATACTTCTGATTAATGAGGACTGTGGAACAATCAACATGCTGACTAAATTTCTAGCAGAGTATCGCAGCACTACAGACTGTTATAAAAAGAACCAACTGGCAAATTACAATACAGGCACTGAAATTGGGCTAGGTGACCAGATTTTCATTTATATAAAAAATATATATTTAAATTCATATTCATGTATATTAATATTTATTTGTATAAAAAATTAGTCATAATCATTAGTTTTCACATCTATTAGTTTTGTAATAGTAATGATTAGAAGCTTACTGATTGTTAAAAAAATTATTTGTAAAAATTAAAGAATTTACTTACGCCATTGGCAGAATCATTGTTATTTATTGTAACATCTTCATTGTTGATATCATTATTGCTGTTTCCATCAGGATTATTATTTAAGTTTTGTTGATTTTCGTCATTGTTTGAATTTTCTAAGATGTAGTTCAGTCTGGAAATAATGAACTGAGATTTCCCTGTAATAAACAATGTTAACCATTTTAAGTCATTATTATCATTTCCAAACTGATTGACTTCATTCTTGGAAACAGATTCATAAAACAATAAAAATATTGCTTCCAGTCTTAATCCAAAAATATTTTATTATTATGTATTAAATAAATTTTAGAAATGTTCATTAATTTTTTACCCATTATCAAAAATAGTAAAACGTTCATGTTACATACTAGCATAAAATCGTATGCATCATTGAAATATATATTTATTATAATTTAAAAGCCATTAAGCATAACTGTATTTATAATCCTTAAAGCAATTTTGCAATACCTATTGATTTACTTGTTTTTTTTTTTTTAATGGAAAAATCTTATTTTCTGTAATTGAAATATAAATATATATTTAAGTTAAACATGAGTTTAATAAATATATTTAAATTACATATGAGTTTTGATGTACAATCATCAATTTTATTTATATATATATATATATATATATATATATATAAACAACATATAAAGACTGATTCATAATCAATGCCCAGCGAAAACTACTGAAGATAAATTGATGAAAATTTGCATGCACACTCTTCTTATGGAAGAATTAATATTAATTAAATTAATCTATTAATTGAAAAGAATTAACATTAACTTTAATATTGCCAGTAAAGTTAAAACAATGTGTATTTAATAATACTAATATAGTGTTTATGATTAATTAACTATTATATAAAATAGATTTAGATTAGATAAATGGATATGTTTTTTATTCAGTTATTATTTATTTGATCTTAAACTACTTAATTTATCACTAACTATTTATTATGTCAGCCAAATTTATGAAGTTGCCTATGCAAAACCCAAACTTCTTATAAAACAGATTTTTACACTCAAAATGATATATAATAAATGGATTATAGAGCTGAGTATTCACAACAACCTGAAAGACTTTAAACTGAACAATAATTGTAGAATCAGGTGACAATTTTTGGGACAAAGATAGGTCCACTCTTGAAAAACAGTAATGTATTGATCTCCCTCTTTTGGAGGGAGATACTTTTTTAATTAAATTTGTTAAAATATACATGTAAATTGAAAAACAAGGTTACACAAAAAACCATTCACAAAAATTTTACTTAAAATTTAAATCTAGATGGTCATTTACATTGTTAAACAATAATCATTAGATGATATTGCAGAAAAAGTATACATATAAAAACATAGATGAATGAAAAAAGAAGAAATAATAGAAAATATTAAACAGCTAATAAACAGTACTTAGAAAACATTATTATTAAATGAGTAATAAAAAATACTATAAAATGAATTCAGGTTTTTCAGTTTACTTCAGTAACCCAATTATCGTAGTTCTTTAATTGTAATGTACAAGAAAATAAATTAATAATTTACTTGAATAATTATTTATTCCAAAAATATTGAAAATTTTTAAGAACTTAAAAGTTATCAGCCTTGATTTAAGTCAGTAAGTTAGTTTGATTTTTATCCAAAATTGTTGAGAATCAATACATTTCTTAACACTCATTGCACCTGACATGGAAATTTTTTTTTAAATTTGTCTATAGATATTTTACTGTATTTTACAGTTTTCTACAAATACTAGTTAGTTGTAGATAGTTTGTTATTATTAGTTTAACTAATAATACCATATAAACAAATAATACCTAATGTAACTTACCAGTGATGATGGTGTTAAATTATCTAAGGTTGGCGAAAATAATATTTTTGTAATTTGTAGTAAAAAAGAAACATTATACCAATTATTAAACAGTCATGTTGATTTTATTTAATAGACAATGTTTAATCACATTAAAAATGTTTAAATGTTTAATCTTCTCTATTTTAATTATTATCATTATTTAATTTTTTATTAGTTTAATAAAGCATCTAATCTGTCGCTACTTGCTTTGAAGTTTCAAGTCTGTATAATTGTTTGTGTATAGCTGTTCAAAATCCAATGTAATTGTTTTTGTATTACAATAACACATTGAAATGATCCTGTTGTGTGTTGTTTAATATAAATAGGGAAAATAAAACTGTTAAAAATAATTTACTTTAGAACACTGCATAAATAGCATAATTTAATTAAAAACATAAGTGTTTAAAGATATCAAATTAAAGGTTGATGTTAAAAGAAAAAACTTTATTGGTGAACGGTGGGAAGTGGAAGTCACAAAGACAGTGAAACCAAAAAGGTAAAACAAAATTATAGTTAATTTTTTCTTCTTAAACAGAATTTCAACATATTTGTTTTGGAGTAAACATTTTTTAACACAAGGTATTAAACAATTAATTACATTTTACTTTGTATAAATAGGAGTAGAATTTTTGTACCTCATAACCTTTCATAAATCATTATTTTTGTAATACATCTGCAAGCATTTACACAAGTAGTCAATATTAGCATTTATTAAAATATACTTTTTTTATACATTAGTAAAGTGGACAATTTTTAAAGTACTTTTTTCAGCTTAGAGAAGAAAAAAATGCATAACTACTTTACTACATTAAGGAAAGGAGTCAGGTGGGTTTACTAAGATCTGTTAGTTGTTCTACGGAAAGCAAGAACAAGTTAACCACAGATTTTGTTTTTGAGAATGACTATGTTATTTACAAAAGTAACATTATATACCATGTCAAATCTTTTACAATCTTTTTATATATAACACCTAACAGATATTTATATAACACCTAACAGATATTAATATTCTAGAATACATTTTACAGACTAGAATATTTTTTAGAGCAGAAGGAATAAATTATGTCAGGCTTGGCATTTTATATTCACAACAAAATTCATCTACTGCCTTAATTGACTGTAATAGTGTTGGAGTACCTGCAGTAAGTGTGAATGAATAAAAAATTATTAATGATAATATTATTATTGTTTTACTCTTATAACTGAGTTTAAGGGGATACAGAGAAAAAAGGCTTATCGACAGATAATTTTTCCCATAGCTCATTTCTTCCTACACTAAGCCTACAGATATTTGGATTAAATATGCATTAGTCATCTACACAGATATGTCTCAATCATCTAGGAAGGGATTTCAATCATCTACAGTTGTGAAATTAAGGTTTTGTAATTTAGAAATACTTTAAGACTGGGCATATCAAATAGAATAAAAACAAAATAGTTTTACATCAAGTCAGAATCAGAACTTATTAAATACAGTGTAATACTGTTTATCCAGATCCCACTAATCCACACATCCAGATTATTAATTATTAATACCAATTCAGATTTGAGATGTTTAAAATACGTATATTATTTATTTTTTACAAAATTTCAAAATTCTGTTTCTTTTGTAATTTGGGTCCAATTGCTTAATTTCAAGTCTGTACGATGTTGTAATTTGAAAATCTCATATTAATGACCTATCAGTTATATCTGTTTGTTTATTATACGACCATAAACTGTTATAGCCGCAGCAGCATTTAGAACTCTCCATATATTTTCCATGCATATTTTTATTCCAGTCCGGATAAACAGACTAGAATAATTTACATATTTCGCAATATATATATATTATACATACAAGGTCTGTAAATAAAGTAATGAGAGTAGTTTTCTTTTAGCAGTCAAAGTGGCAACACTGTAAAGTTACTAATAAATATATGGTTATATGAACAGCTGATGTATTTTAGGTATTAATATTTTTAGTCTATTGTTGCCATGTGAGACGTAAACAAAGTTTTCATGAAACGACTTTCTGATGTGCATTATAAAAATGAGTGACACTAAGTATGAGCAATGTTGTGCAATCAAGTTTTGTGTTAAAATTGGTGAGAATGGTACTGATTTTTTTCAAAATTGAAAAGGGCATATGGAGAGGACGCTCTGTCACAAGCCCAAGTTTTTAGGTCATTTAATGCATTTTCAGAGGGCTAGGAATCAGTTGTAAACGATCCATGCTGTGGAAGATTGTTAACATCAAAAAGAGACGACAATGTTGAGCGAATCAGAGACTTGATACGGTACGACTGGTGATTAACCGTCAGAATGATTGCAGAACAATTAAATTGAATTTGAACTATACCACAGTCCATCAAATTTTGATAAACGAATTGGAGATGAAAAAAATTTTTTCGAAATTGGTCCCAAAAAAACCTCACTGTTTAACAGAAATCTTCTAGGGCGAATTGAAACTGATCCTGATTTTCTAAAAAAATGTTATTATATAATGAATCTAGGATATTTGAGTATGACCCAGAAACAAAATGCCAGAGCAAGGAGTGGCACACTTCAAACTCATCACGTCCCAAAAAAGCAAAAATGAGCAAACAAAACCTTGCTAATTTGTTTCTTCAATGGTAATGGTATTGTCCATAACGAGTTTTAGCCTACAGGACAGACTGTAAAGCAACATGTTCATGGAAAAATTCTTGAAAGACTGCGGAAAAGAGTTGCCCGTGTGAGACCAGTCATCAAAGACAACTGGATACTGCATCATGACAATGCACCTTATCACACTGCCCTCTCAATTAATGAGTTTTAAGCAAAGAAAAACATTCCTGTAGTTCGTCAACCATCTTATTCACCTGACTTGAGTCCCTGCGACTCTTTCCTGTTCCCGACTTTAAAAAAACATCTCAAAGGACACATTTTGGAATAGTAGAAAAAATTTAAAAAAATTTAACCAACCATCTGAAGGATGTTCCAGTTTCTGATTTCCAATGAAGAGTGGGAAAACCATTTGAAGTGTTGCGTGGCTTCCCAAGGGAACTATTTCGAAGGTGATCCCTAGAGTCCATGTATAATTTGATTGTAAATAAATAGTTTTTCTGAACCAGTCTCATTACTTTATTTACAGACCTCATATATTACAGTATAAATAATTGAACAAATAAAATAATCATGAAAATATCTATAAAAATAGTTCAAATAAATTTGAAGGCAATTCTAAAAAATTAAAGATGCAATTAAATCAAATCACTTGAAATTCAATGAGAAAATCATTTGAAAGTGATACTAAAAGAAATAGCAAAAAATAAAAAACACCTTGTTATAAAGAAGAAAAACTAATAAAGTGGTTGTTTGAGAAAATTTTGATTTCATAAAATTTTAAATATTTTATTTCCATGAATAAGGTGAAATTCTCTTTCAGTTATGTAAAAGATACAAGTTACTCATTGACTTAAAAACTCAGTAATTTATATTAATTACCTGTTAGGCTACCGATCAAGGGGAGCCACTTTCATAAATTTGTTTTTCCTAAACTCATGATATGTTTACAGTTTCTACAGACATAATATTATCATAATGGCAGTTAGTATTTTATGCGCATCCCTCTGCCATAAAGCAAGCTAATTATAAAAAATAAAACTGAAATGTCCAAAAACTATTTAAACAAAAGTTTAGGGTTTGATGGAGGTTGAATTTTGATCAAAAAGAATTTATTTTATTTAAATAAATTGTAAGTTAAAAAAAATTTTAGTTTACAAAAATTACATTCCAAAAATTGCAAAACACTGTTTCCAACCTAGAGAGTGTGATACTCCTGCAAATTTGTAATGTAACTGAAGTTTGAATTAAGTTATTAATACTAAGGTAGTAATACTTCCAAGTTTCATTTACTTTTGTTTAATTTAAACTTTTATGCAAATTCAGGAGGAGTAATGTTTGCTAACTACTTCATTTATACACATGTGTATATAAATATATATATATATATAAATACACACACACACACACACACACACACACACACACACACACACACACACACACACGCACACACGCACACACACACACACACACACTTATATATATATATATTTATAGGGAGGTTCCCCCCTTTCACTTTATATTAAAGTAAATGAGATATAATAGTTTTATTAGATCATAGCAATAAGAACCAATAAAATATCACTAGTTTTTCAGAATTTCTAAATAATGATTTTAAAGTAGAATGAATCCAAGTTGTAGATTAGTTGTTTTTAAATATCTCTTTATTAAATGTGTATAAGAGTCGTGAAATTTCCCAGACTTTTTACACTTTACACACAACAGGGGCTATTATTTCTATACCTAATGTTTGATCAGAATCCTTTGAGCTGTTTTTAGAAAACTATTTTTTTTATTTTTTTTTAAATTCCGCTATTGGTGAGTTAGAGTATTTTGAGTTAAGAACGTAGTTTCGCTAATTCTGGACTAGGCCGCTATTTCTGGTAGCCAAGGGTACAATATTATTTCATTCATTATTTAAATATGGTCAAACAATGTCGAAGAACAGAATAGAGTTTTCTATAAGCAACTTTCACAGATTCTAGCACTACAAAAATTATAATCCACCAAATTGATTTTTCTTATTGTCTGCCCCCTTGTGAATATGATCTCCATGTGACAAAATGAAAACTAAAAATGAAGATAATATTAAAATAAAGCACTTATTTAATAATGATGGAGCATAATATAATGATAATAAACCGCCAAATAATGAATACCTAATAGTTATTTTAAACAGACTTTGATAAGCTTAAACCACTTATTAGTAATATTTTGTTGTACAAACATTTTAAACAATGTTCTCATTCTGTTGGTTTCTGAAGTGAAAAAAAAATTAAACTCAAAGATTTATATCACTGTAAAAATAAAACTAAACTTACATAAATATAGCAGTGATTTTTTTTTAAAATTATATAATAAAGCTTACTTTTATATTGGCTAAGATATTTTCTAAATTACATTTATATTTATTCTTATAACTTAAATGATTCAGACTTACTTATCGCTTTTATTCCAAATTATCGAGCAATTGAACTCTTCTTCTATGTTCCCAAAGGATAATGTTTGTAGCTTTTAAGCGTTCAATGAAGGCTTGTTCAACCAAGACTTTTTTCTGATAGTTTGCTGTTACATGGCTACAAATAAATTTATTGAAATAATAGCAAAACTGATCTGCATGATTATTTCCCGTTTGAAAACTGTTATTTTTCGGGCTGAATGTCGTTTTTTTTTACTTTATGTTTCGTTTTTCTTTTAGGCCGTTTAGCCTTTTCAAGCGATTTTACTTTTTATTTCGATTATTACTTTTGAAAAGTATTCTTGATTATTTAAGTTTCATATACATTCTGGAGAGAAAAAAGATTGACAACTCATATTTTAATTACCCTTTAAAGGTTCAATTTCATTTTTACTTTTACTTTTTTTATATTTTCAATTTCGTTCAACAACCATCAAAATAATCAGACTTTTTTATACTTTCTAAATAAACCGAAGCTTTAATAAATTAATGTTTTGTTTTGCTTTGTTTTTTTCTAAATAACATTGATTGAATGAACAATGAGATGTATTTGTAGAATTATATTTGCAATAATTTAACTCTAGCATCCGATGTAAATCTTAAACTTATAATTTATTTTTGAATTGTAATTATAACTTCATTATCTCCATATATTCACACAGGCCGAGTAGCCTTCTCATAATCGAACAAAAATTTTTTTCTTACTTTTCGATATTAATTCATCAGACTGAATAGTCCTTTTGCGAATTTATGGAGCCTTTTAACGAAGGTTTGCTTTTATATTTTTCTTATACTTTGAACGTAAAATTGCTCATTACATCCGTATACTGCGGCGAAATAGGCCGAATAGCCTTTCCGATTAGCCCTTTTTCTTACATAAATAATATTATCAGACTGAATAGTCCTTAAGTTTTATGAAGTCCAATTTTTTTTATAAAATAAGCAGACTGTGTAGCCTTTTTGATTTCCATCATTTGAAAGTGATTTCATTTTTCTGTGTATAAGAGATTAGGCTGAGCAGCCTTTCCAGAATCCAATCCATCGTTAACTGATCAGATCCTTTTCCTCATGGGATGACATTCGTGCGATTGAAACAAAATGTAAGAACTGAAATAATACAATAACAAAATTAGAAGGATTTTCACAAAAGGCCAAACAGCCCAAATTATATAGTATAATTTTTACATCAATAATAATTGTAACATATGTTTACACCAAGATATGTAATATTATATTTCTGTACACCTAATTCTATTTGATTGCAAGCTATGTTAAACAATATTAGATACGCGTCTTTATAAGTTATTTCATATGATATTAAAATGATTTCATATTTTAACAATACATATATTGCAGTAGTTACTTTATGACTTTAATTCGTTTGAGCGAACCTCACGTCTAACCAGTATTTATATCAAAATAATTTATTTAATATTCTATAGTTGCTTATTACTACATAATTTTATCAAAAGATGTATTAAACGAATAAGATATACATATTTTAAGATGTATTACGTATTTGACACAAATGTAGCGTAATTTTGAAATACCATATTTTTAGAAAAAAGATAAACATTAGGTAAGAGATCAAGTAATTATTAATAAAAATTGTAACTGAGCTTGTTTATCCAAACAATTTTTCAATAACTCGCACAAAATATTTATTTCTTAAAATAAGCTACTGAATAATATTTTTTAAATTGTAATAATTAAAAAAAATCTTTCCATATTTTTCAAGAAAAATACGAAAATATTACATCTCGTAGTTTATTTATTTATGGCTTTTTCATTTCTTATAACTTACAAAATAATTTAAATTCGATGAAAAACAGATGTCGCATACAGTATAGATTTACTTATATAATGTTTAATATTCTTACCGTTATTTTGCGAATTCTCATGTTGACTGAAGATGTTCTGTTGATGAACAAAATCAAAATCTGGTATTAGAGAAGCGGTAGCAATGCTAAAGAGAGCGAGTAGCAAAAATGATCTCATTGTGATGATTAAAGAAGACTACACCAGTGGAGAGTGACAATCTCTGTTTGTCTTTCGTTGTTACGAGACAAAGTATCTGTTGATATTCCTTGCTTATATATATGATTTGGATTCCCCCTCCTTCTTAACGATGATATTTTTTTTTTGTAAAAATCTTATGAAATATTTCATTAATTATCGTCATGAGATTTTTTATAGCATTTTTGTGATTACGAGCTTTACCATAAACCCAATTTTGTTTTTCTAATTTTTTTTTTTTTAATTACATTTATATATTTAATATCTTGTTTAAAAAAAGAATGTTCAAGAAAATTCTTTTGTCAAAATAAGCAATTTTTTTTACTATAAAAAACTTATCTTACCGCTTCAAAAAAACGTACTTATTATCTTTTACTTTCTTATTAATTTTTCGACTTGTACATATTTACACCTAACGAATTTCGACCTTTTAAACAGAGTATCATTAAATTTATTTATAATTTTTTTTAAATTAAACATTTTTTGAGAGACTAGAAAACGTTTGCTCCGGTTCCTTGACGGTTTTATGAATTACAATTAAAATCTTATTCTTAGTAATTTAAATTTCAGTTTACGATATGAGTGGCTGATAAAAGGGTAGTTGTTGCATTTCACTAAATCATACAAAGAAATTTATTAATTTAGTTTCATATGACACGAATCTACTCATCATAAGGATGAAATAAAAGATGTATTAATGAAATTACCTATTTAAATTACTGATTGGTCCTATATAAACCACATCAGGTCAGTCGGTAACCTGTTTTGTATGCCATCAGCCAGCACTTAGACTACGTTAATTTTCTCAAGAAGTTTTGTGAAACTAGATTTAGAATAAATTAATATAATTTCCTCAAATATAAAAAAGAATTCTCGTACTTATTCGTGTCATGTGCAGCATGTTATTCTGTAGGAAGATATTCATGGAAATAGAGCGCAACAATACCTAAAGAATTAATGTGGAATAGGAATGTATAAATTAAGTTATATTTATTTACTATTACAATTAATTACAAGCTGAAACGGTTTCATAAACAAATCAGGTAATGATAATGTAGTTACTGATTACGTAGCGATGATAATGGCTATTCAAGTAATAGCCATCGATTGGATCGTAATATGAATGAATACTAAGCAAAGAAATCAAACCAATTTATTAATAAACATATCGATATTGAGTTTCTCTAACATCGTTAGAAGATGAAGTTTATGTTAATATTGTAGCCTAACGAGGATTTTTTAAAGCGCCTTATTTTTTTAATCATCCATAATACATATGAGGAATTCTTTTAATAATAAAGTGTTAAACTGGAAGTTCTAATTACTGGGCCTAGACAGAAATAAAAACAGGCACTAAAATCGTTGTCTCTAAGAAGGGACAAAGTTTTTATCATTAAAAGCTTTATTATTAGGATTAAACTCTGTATTAACTTTAACGTAACAGTATTATTTACGGCGGTTATTACTCCGTAGACTTCGGGTAAATTAAAAATTATAATCAAATTTTTTAGATAATTAGCAAAATGAAACAAAAAGACAACTAAACAAAACAATAAGAAAATAAATAAAATCCATATTATTGAACCGAATATCTAAAAAGAGAAATATAATTTTCTTCTCCTTGAAGAAACATTTCAAAATATGATAATAAATAGAAGTGTTAGAATTTTTGACGCGTATAGTGCGTACTTCCAGACACTTTTTGTACACAGTAAATTTTTTTCAGCCTATTGAGTATTCGAAAAATATTTTAAGACTCAAGTTTATATTTATTAAATAAGCAAAAATTAACCCCAAGCCGGTTTACCCGCCGGGACTATCTACAGATTGATTTTTTCGACTTAACAACTGGCCTTTACGGTATTGTAAAACTTGTTCAAGATTTTTGTAATGATGAAACTAAGCTGAAGTTTAAGAAACTAAAGAAAAAATGTGGGATACATACAAACGAAATTGATATGAATTAAAATAATTTTAATTATTTAAACAAACATCGGTTTAAGCCTAGAAGTTATTACAATATATTTATTTTGTAATAGATAAATTTTTTTTACGAAACATTTATTTTTCATGTTTGATGGATGAGCAAAAAATTGTATCATTTTAAAAGAAACAAAAATACATAAAATGTTCAAAGTAGTTAAAGGAAAACTGGCTAAAGGAGAGATAAGCGATCCAAAAAAAAAAAATAATCTTAAAAACCATACACAAAAACCTCAAAAAATTTTATAGGAACTGAAGTTAAAATGTAAAATAATAAAGTCCTAGGTGGAAATGATTGTCAGGGAGGAAAGAGAGAGAGCTAGTAGATGTCAGAAATGCATTGGATTGTAGGGAGGAGAAAAAAGATTATCTGCTTAATATATAGAGGAAAAACAAATTGATGATGTTAGAGAAAACCATATCACAATCTGAAATGTACAGACCTGCAAAGGAGTTTTGAACAGTAGTAAAGCAGTAGAAATTGATGAATTACCATTATCTCTGAGTAATTTATTACTGAATAGACAGTACCACATAAATATGTAAAATTTATGATACTGGAAAATTATGTTGATTTTCCAACAAAAGCCAATATTTTTACCATACCAAAGAAAGGAGGAACAGGTAAGGGAGAGAACCACCGCTTCCCAATAATTAACTATAATAATTTATAGAAAAATAAAATAACAGATTGAAGATGTGACACAAGTGCAATATATACGTGGAAAACCAAATAAATTTCGGAAAAACACGTAGTAACATTGTCCTCAGAGTACTTACAAAGCCAGTCTGAAGAAAAACATAGCTAAGAATATGACATTTGTAGATCTTGAAAAAGCATTTCATAATGCAGAACGGAACAAAATGTTTTAATATTTTAAGAAAAATATAATTGAGGTGCTAAGAAAGAGAGTTATTTATAATTTTCAAAGAGAATCGGCCAGTTGTAATAAGAGTAGAAATTAATAAATGGAAAGAAGGAATGGAAGGCTGCAAAAATGATGCAGCCTTTCTCTGTTACTTTTTAATCTACAGTGAAAAAAATAATAAAGGAACTAATAGAAAAATGTTTTAACAGTCCAGGTACAAGAAATAATAATGTTGTTGTCTTGGATGAAGATAGGAATGAATTAGAATATGTAAATGAACGGTTGGATTCATTGTTGGAAAAAATTTAATTTGAAAATTAATTTTGATATAGACAGAAAGTTAAGAATAATTAAATACTAAGGTAAAAGAAGCTAATATGGGAGAGGTTGCAGAATTGTGTTATCTAAACAATAAAATTACAAAGGATGGACAAAATAAAAAAAGATTTCACAAGCAAACTGGTCCAAACCAAAAAAATACCCTACTGATGTCAACAAAGTTTTAGAAATTAGAAAAAATTATTTAAAATACTTTGATAGAAAGATTACTACTTTAAAAATTTAATAAATTAATTCTTTAACAGTCATATTAATACACGATATAAAGCAGCAACAAAAAAGGTAAAACAAAGAAATGTGTTATGAAAGAATGTTAAAAGTTAAGTGGTTTGTTAGTGTAAAATGAAGAAGTATTTAGTGACATGGAAGCGGTGGTTGGAGAAATTCTATTCTCCAGTTGTTTTTCGGAGAAGTTTGTAACAAAATTTTGTAAAAAAGAGAAAGTTGGTAAGCCATATAATTTGGCAAGCAGCACTAGTAGACTTCTAGAGGGAAACCATAAAGAGTAAGAACAGTAAAGGAAGACAACTAGATTATGTTTAATAGTAAATTCTAGAAATTAGAATACATGAGACAGATAATTGAGAATGTAAAAAGTGTGTTAGACCTTAAGTCGACAAAAAAAGAAATAAGGAGAAATGCGTCAAACCAGATATCACAAAAATACAGTATCGCAATTAATTTGTTAGATATATTCGCTCTTTAATTGCTGATGCGACTATAAATAAAAATATTTTTTTTTAATTTAATTAATCGGTAGAAATTTCGAATCTTCCTGATATGCATGATATTTGTGCGATATACAGGCTATTTTAAATGCCTAATGGAATGGAATTAAAGGTTTAGAAATATTACCCAACTGTATATTTTTAAAGGAATTTTTTGGGATTAGAGAATTTTTCAATTTGAAATTCTATGGTTCTATTCTCTTCAAGCAAAATAAAGATTATTTTATTTACTCTTCCTGTTAATATATTGTTATAATTTATTAGAACAGAGACTGTCGTCTGATCCTGTTATTTATTTATTTTTTAATTGGAATGCTCTTTTTTTCGAAATACGTAATAATATTTACTCTGTTTGAAGGCAAATCAGTGATTCAATTTGAATACACTTACAAATTGCAATTACACTTGCAATTGTGTGCCTAGTCTAAAAGTTAATTTTTTTTTAATGTTCGATAGAAGAGTTACATCCTTAAATTACTGTGTTTTTGGTTTAATATTCGTAAGTTACAATTAACACGACAACCCAGCACCGACCGGCCTCCGTGGCTCCAGTGGTAGCGTCTCGGCATTTTATACGGAAGTCCCGGGTTTGAATCCCGGTCAGGCATGGCATTTTCACACACTACAAAAACAGTCATTCATCTCAACCTCTGAAGCAACCTAACGGTGGTTCTAGAGGTTAAAAAAAACCAATATCGAAATTTTATGTTAAAGAAATTATATTTAAAATTATAAAAACTAATGATAGTAATTTCCTATCATTATACAATAAAAATGTTATTAATAATTATTAAATTCGTTTATCTCCTCAAAAAAAATAATAAAAAAATAAAAAAGTTCTAATTATCATTACATTTTATGAAATAATATTATTAACTACTAATTGTTTTAAAATATTATCAAAACGATTAACTGTTTGGTTTTCATCTATTTTTTCACATTTTATAGATATTTCCAAACAATAAATAATAATTTAATGTTTCACACTGAGTTAGCAATAAATCAGTATTTTAATCCGACAATTATCATAAGGGCTATATTTTTTATGTTATTAATTTTAAAAACATATTCTTATCACAAAAATATTACAGCTATGATGTTCAATGTAAAAAATCATTTCATTTAATTAATGTAATAGTGGTTTCTTTTTTTTTTTAAATATTAATATTATTCAAAATGTTCAGAACTTAGAAAACGCAAAAAAATGTATGATCTGTTATTCTTCAATGGAATTGCTTTCTTCCAAACAATAAGAGAAATCAACAGTTTTTTTTTGATCCTCCACAAAATATTTCAAGTAAAGGAGACAAAGAAATGAACAAAAATGCTTCCAAAATTTTACAGATTTTTATCAAGACGACGCACCACATATCCCCACAGTGAGAGTTTTTAATAAATTTTAATATATAAGATTACGACTGTAGTCGATTAGTGAATTTAAAAGTGAACACGGATTTGAACTTTAAAGACGCGATTCAACAACAACGCTAAAAAAATTCTGAAATGTTCTAGTGTTCACAATATGAATGTTGTAAATCACACTAGAAGTAAAAAATATTTACTTCTAAAAATTTCTATTGTAATTCCTTTCTTTTCTCCTTGGTCGTGTACATGATTATAGATCTGCAGTTTTCTGGTGGGTGATTTTTTTTTCAAATAATATTTATTTTAATTAGGAATGAATATTATTGAAAAAAAACAAAATATTTAGAAGTAATCGTCTACTTTCGTTTCAAAAGCTAAATAAAAAAATTATAATAATTAAATTATCCATTGTTACGGTGGAGTGATATTTCAAAACAAAAACTGATCGAAATTCTTACTAATCCCGTAAGTTCTTATAAAAATATAACGACGTTATTCACGCTGAAATCGCGGCATTAATTGCTATTATTTATATGCCACGACGTTAGAAGAAAATAATTCTTATATTTCTTACTGTTATACTCACATATATTACGTACAAAACACTTATAATTGATATACGCTGATTGTAACAAGCATGACGGTCTCAAACTGAAGTCAGAGAAGAGATTTATTCACTCGCTGGATCCAAGTGCGGTAAAAAAATTTAAGAAGAGTCTGCTTTCCACAATTATAATACTCTTATATCTTATGAGGATCAGCTTTAAAACATTAAATTTCTTTTTGTTTTTGTTTCTAATTAAACATACTTTTATTTTGTCTCAAAGACGTTTTACGTTAATATTGTTATAATTTGGAACATTTCACATTCTTAGTTAAATAATTTCGTTATTATGTTGATTTTCATAAAAGTACTTTTATGAAGGTATAGATTTTTGGTTGATTTTCCTTTTAAATTGTAAACGAAAAAATCCCTTTCGGCAATCCGGAAGGCGGAGGTAGATTTCATCGGTGCTAAGTAGGAGATAAAAAAGATTTCCACCTTAAAATTAAGAAAAACTTCAAATTTACTCAATACGACAACGGTTGCATTTGAAACAAATTTTCACATATTTAGCATAAGACAAGTCTTACATCTTACACCTTACAATTCCAGTAACAAATTTGGTTACCCCATACCGTAAGGGTTGATCACATCAGGAATTGTTTCAGACAAAAGTTTTATAAAACTTTTTATAAAGTTTTATAAAGGTAATGTTTAGAGGTCTTACGACCACTTTAAACCGATTCTTAACTATGCCTATAAAAGGAGGTATGATTATTTTTGTCTTCGAAACCCCATTTTTTCCACCCCCTGGACCTGTAGTTGGTGATATCAAAAAACTTTATTTAGATACGTTTTACCCTTATCCAAAAAAAGTAAGAACCTTATTCGTTTCTATTAAAGATTAAAGTAGGCCCTTATTCGTTTAAAGTAGGAACTTTAAAAGAATTCGATATTTTACTTAATAAAAACGTTATAGCGATATTTTCTTTTTCGAAAAAGCCCCCGCCCATTTCCACGCCCATAGTCCGTCCGATTTTGCTCATTAAAGAACTCTACCGAAATTTTTTATTGTTATATTTATGTATCAATTTGAAAGTGATTGGCGCAAAATTACGGCAGTTATTGTGTCCACAAGAAAAAAAAATAGTTTATTTATATATATATAAAACTGTATATATAAACTTTTGAACAGACGGTGGTTTTGACGGATGTGAAACGAGAAGATATGTCAAAATTTTCCTGAAGTCGAAGCATGGTACCCATTAAAATAGGTAGCTTTCTTATGAAATTTACCTAAAAATTACCGAATGTGAAATGTTGAAGCTTAAAACACTGTCATAAAATACATTTTTAATAGATTATATTATAATATTTGTAAAATACCGAATGGTATTTAAGTATGGAAACAGCTTTATACTGCGCATCTGAGAGGTATTTGGAGGCAGAAAGAAATGGGGTTCTATATATTTTTTTAAATCTGCATTAAAATGTTTTTTTTTTCCGCCGTCTTAAATCTGCCATATTGAACCAAAATTAATTTTTTAAAAAGGAATATGGACATATGACACAATTTAAATTTAAATTTTACAAGAAAAAGAATGGTGAAACCCGTTTTTCCGCTAATGCCTTCGTTATCCAGTTATAAGTATTCAAAGTTTCAATGACGGAAAAATCGTGTTAACACTAAAACGAGGTAAAACACGTTGCATGAACAATTTTATTACATTTTACATTCATAATGCATACAATGAAGAACTTTAAACAGTGCTATAATAATAAACAATTACTATTAATTAACAACACAACAACAAATTAAACGGCTATATCAACTGATATTATTATTAGCTATAGCTAGCTGATATTACTTTAAATACTACAATATTTATTAAAAAAATTTAAATAAATGTTTTCGATCGTAAATTACTAATGAAATAAACTTTGAAAGCATACCATTCTACAATAAATGTTCCCTTCTACAGCTTGGCACTAGGCTAACCTCAAGTACATATCCGTTATAACTTGTGTCTGGTGGTACATGAGCAGATTCGTCAATTATTATTCTTTTCAATTCATCAATGTTTCCAAGTTTTGTTTTGTAAATGTTATGTTTAGGTATCCCCAAAAAATTTAATCCAGAGGAGACAGGTCTGGGAACCCGGCAGGCCATTCTATGGTTCCTCTACGACCTACCCAGCGATTTTGTAATTGATCATTTAAAATTTCCGTACCCTTAGATAATAACGAGGTGATGTCCCATCTTGCTAAAACCATGCGTTATTATTTAATTCTTGTAAACATTTAGTAAAATTTTATACGCTAACAAGTTGCAGTAAGCATCTCTTGTAAGACTGTCTCTAAAATAAAAGGCCCTACAATACAATGACCAACGATTCCCGCCCAAACGTTCACTTTCTGAGGGTGCTGTGTATGAGCTTCCAACATCCATCTGGGGTTATTATCGCTCAAAAATTGACAGTTTTGCTTATTCACATAGCCATTTAATATAAAAATCGCTTCATCAGTAAATATTATTGGATTAGAAAAATTTGCGTCTATGTCTAATTTTTGCATTATAATATCAAATACTCAACTCGGCGGTCAAAATCATCTTCCGAAAGTTCTTGGTGTAGCTTATAAGGATGAAATTTATTTGTTTTAAGAACTTTTCGAACTGAAAAATAACAGATGTCATCTTGGACAACAGCTTTCCGGATCGATGAATGAGAGTCTTCAACAAAAGTCTGCAATACATGTATGTAATGACTTCTAATCAGTTGTGATAGTTCTTGGTCTACCGGTGCGAGAACGATTCTTTGCAGCACCGGTTTTTTTCAAATCGCTGTCTTGATCACAGTCGATTTACTTATTGATGGTTCTCTGCTTGGAAATCTATTATTAAATAAATCACATACCTCTTATAAAGGTCAAACTCTGTCACCATGCCTGTACATCATCAACAGAGTTATACTTTCGGTTCCACTATATAAAACATTGTTATTTGAAGATCTAATATTTAGTAAAACTAAATAAATGAACGAGAAAACTAATAATAAATTTTTCACCAAAAATTAAATTTAAGCCACTAGTCCTACAACTTAATTTTTACTAGCACCATCAAATTTTACCATTACAAGTTTATTGAAGTAAAAAGGTGAAATGAGGAGTTAATTGTTTCGACGTCAAACAAAGTGCATTATTATAAATTAACAGCTAGCTCATTTACTCAACTAAATACATTTTTTAAGTATTTCCAGTTGATTTGTTTCATTTACGATAAGTAACAAATATCAGCTAATATTAGCACAGGAAGTTAATTTTTATTTAGAAAATAACATCAGTCGATAAAGCCGTTTAATTTATCGTGTTGTTAATTATTAGTTATTGTTTTTTTATTATTATCAATATTACAGCACTATTTAAAGTTTGTTATTGTACGCATTATGAATGTAAACTGCAATAAAATTATTAATGCAGCTCGTTTTATCGTTAACACGATTTTTCCGTCATTGCAACTTTGAATGCTTGTAACTCGTTAAAGAAAGGCAGTAACAAAAAAACGGGTCTCACCATTGTATTCTTGTTTTAAATTTTAAATCAAAATCATATGACATATGTCCGTCCACCTTCCTATTTAAAAAGATTAAGTTTGGTTCAATATGGCGGACAAAATTAAAAAAACCCACCTACTGTAGATTTTTTAAATTATATAGAACGCCATTTCTTTCTGCCTCCAAATATCTCTTAGATATGCAGTATAAAGCTGTTTCCATACTTGAATATCATTCTGTATATTATAAGTACTTAAACAACCAATTGTAACTAGTTATGTCCTATTTATTAAAACAAAAAAAATTAAATAACACTGAAATCGGAATTGAAAAGAAGATTGAGCCATTTCCGATAGAACAAAATCTATAATAATACATAAACACTGATACGACAGTTGATCTTAAATTTAGGTACCCGTTTTATATTATTCTACCATTAAAATTTCAATTGTATTTTATTTATAAATGTTTTTATCAATCCTGCTGCGGTTTCAAGGATATAGCCCTCTTAAACTCCACTTTTATTACAAAATTGTTTCTGAAACTCTTTTAACACTTTTCATCGTTCATTCAGTGTTGTGGAATTAGGCAAACCATATAGACCTCTTTTTCTAAGGCTATATATTGGTTCATCGAATTTAAATCGTATTTAAAAAAGAAGTTTAGTTCTTCATCTAGACCTTCGTATGAAATCTGATGAAAATTATTATTTTTTAAACCTTATATGACTTCAAATTGCGGAAGAATTTCTTATTTACAAAGCGGGGATTGATTTCCAGGATTTTCACCTCTTCAGAGGGATTTTTTTCTAAACAGGAGGTAAAAAATTTAACTACGCTTAAAAATGTTAATTCTAGGTTTTCAAAAACACCGCAAAAAAGTATTTACAATCGGTACTTGGGTCTTGTGAAGTGAAAAGTATATAAAGAAAATTATTATAATGAGATGAATAAAAAAAATTCTGGGCTTTTATCAGTAAGTATAAAAATGTAAGGAAAATCAAACAATAAATTTTAGGCTTTCATTCATCTAGAGTAAGCGGATGATAGCTTGAGTAGGTTTCCTCTTCCCTCTTATCAAAACTATATTTGGAATTTCGTAAATAGATCAGTAGCGTATAAGCAAACAATTGAAAATGTCAGATTTTAAAATTATTTATTAATAAAAATCAATTGCCAAGAAGAAGATGCTTGCAAAGCTGTGTCCTGCAAAACTGTAATAATTTCAAAGTATAGTATTTTGTAATATTAAGTGTACAGTAGTCTTAAAGAAGTCGGTAAATAAAATTGTTTATGTCATCTGAAGTTTCGATTCGATTTAAAAATAATTTGAAGAAATAAAAATGGCAAATGTTCAAATCACTGAAATCTCTAGGCAAAAACAATTTACAACGTTTGAAAGTTTCTTTTGAAAACTAGGAAAGGTTTCATTGTTGAAACAGATTTAATGATATTTTTAAAATATCCAATAATGAAATAGATAATTTTATTTATACAAAACGATTTGTTTTTTTTTTTTTTATAAAATGTGCCTCATCATTATTAAATAAGTAATACATATATGAAAATCCAGAAATAGCTTCATTAAATTGTATCAGGTTCTTGCGGGTTAAATCAAATGTAGCATTTACGATGAACTCGCATATCTAAAAGATAATTATAAATTTATTATCCTCTTTAACAATATTACTTACTGACAGTAATGTGATATTTCGAAAAAAACATGTTACAAATACATCGCCGCCACAGTGCAGAAAAGGTGATAAAAACAGATTGGATTTTTTTATATAATTTTATATCTTACGTGAATTAACCTACGGTTCACTATTTGTTTACTCGATAAAATTAAAAATATTTATTGCCCCCGATATTGCAAAGGACAAACTATTTTTCAGCGATTAGAAAATTATGTAAAAATAAAAATTAAATTCAAATAAAAGCTAGTAAGTCAAAAGTACAGTTTAAAATTAAAAATAATTAGTTTAAAAATAATAAGCGAATTAGTGTCTATATGCGAAATTGCTCCACCCGGCGTAATTCGGAAGATGAATCGCACATATTATGACAATATTCTATTACTATTAATACCGATTTGATTAAGAATATATGTGTTCTTAATGAAAATAGTCGGTGTTATATCGGAGGACAATTAAGACAATTAATATTTAAAAAGAAAGATTCATTTAAATTTACTAAAATTTATCTCCTATGGAAAGGACTGGCACAGTATAAATATATTACAATTTCTCCTTAAGCCAAATTGTCCCCGCTTACCAAGTGCCAACGGTCTGTCAAGTGCAGATGAACGGGTAAGGATGGGGCAACCCCTTGTCCCAGGTATGAGAAATTGTCCCTAAAGGAGGAGAAACCAATAACATGGTCAACATCAGGGGGATGCAGAAGGCAACCGGAAACCACTGCATTAATTATCCCGTGTAGGATTCCCAAGTAGTGATATGGCTGTGTCCAATTCAAAATTTTCGGGAGTTTCAATTCCCCCATTCGGATCTCCGGGGGGGGGGGGGGAATGTCTTGGATAAAGCTGCAAAGAGTAGACGTCGGAACATTTTAGAATAGGAACGTGAAAGATAAGAACGCTTTTAAAAGCTGGGAAGTTAGAGGAAGTTAAGATGGTGATGAGGAAATCAGAAATAGACATCTTAGGCATCTGCGAAACAAGATTGGCAGAAAATGAAGATTTTCGGTCTGAAAATTGAACAGTGGCGGTGCCAGGTCATGAAGAAATGGAGTTGCAGTAGTTTTAACAGGGAAATGGAAGAAAAATGTTTTGAACACATACCACCGCAGTGACAGAGTAATCATAGTTACAATTAAAGCCCAACCTGTTAATTTGTGTGTTATCGTAGTCTACTTACCTACAACTAATAGTAAGAATGAAAAAGTGGAGGAAATATATAAACAGATAGATGATTTAATGAAGTTCGTTAAAAACAAGGATAATCTAATTATAGTCGGTGATTACAACGCATCAGTCAGTGAAAGCACTAAAAGAAAATGGATGGGAAAATTTGGATTACGAAAGATGAGTTCCAGAGGTGAAAGATTGCTAGATTTCTGTGAACAGTATGGAATGAGTGTCACTAACACGTGCATTGAAATGCTCAAAAGAAGAAAGTATACTTGGACAATGCCAAGAGATGGCAGGAGAGACCAGGTAGACTATATCCTGGTTAAGGATAAGAATAAAAACCAAATAAGGTCTAGTCATTCGTACCCAGGATTTGACATAGATAGTTATCATGTCCTTGTGATAGCAAAGTGTGATATTAGATTTCGGAAATACAAAAGAGCTAGCCAGCGTAAATGGTGCGTAGGAAAACTCAAGGAAGAGGAAATAGTTAAGGAGCTGAAAATAATGGCAGATGAGTTGATCAGCAGAGAAGAAGGATGGGAAGGAATAAAAGAAACCATAACAGTAACAGCTAAGGAAATAATACGGCTAAACAAGTTAGAGCCAAGGCAACCATGGATTACCAAAGAAATACTGTACCTCATTGAAGAGCGAAACAAGTTAAGAGGAAAAGACCTGGAGAAGTACAAAAGGATAAAGAACATGATTACTCAAAAATGCAGACAGAAATGAGGAGATTCAAAAAGACCTAGAAAAAGGAAAAACTGACAGGACTTACTCGAGTATTAAGTCGATGATGATAAAATAAGAACGAAAACAAATATGGTAAGGAATAAAAATGGGGATTTTCACTTTGATTTAGATGATGTAGTTAACAAATGGAAATAATATATTGAGGCTCTATATGAAGGAAAGGATATTGATAACAGTAGGGAATATCTGGAAGATGAAAATAGGGTGCATAAAGAAATGATGGGACCACCTGTACCTACGGAAAAATTTGTCAACGCCTTGAATAACCTGGCAGAACGACAAGAACAGATAACATCCCGGCAAAAATATTAAAAGAATTAGGAGAGTCAACAAAAGAGTGTTTGTGTAGGCTTATCGAACGTTGGTATGAAGAGGGAATGATACTGCCGCTAGATTTTATAGATAGAAAAACTGTAATAATTCCTAAGAAGGGAAATACAATGGATTGCATCAATTACAGAACAATATCTTTGTTATCCCACACTTTAAAGATAACGCTCAACATTGTTAAGAGACGAATAAAAGGGAAAATTCTGGGAGAAGACCAGTTCGGTTTCAGATCTGGGAAGAGAACTAGAGAGGCGATAATAGCGCTGAGACTGTTATTGGAGAGAAGAATTGGGGTTAATGGGAAGAAGTTTTTTGACTTTTGTAGACTTAGAAAAAGCCTTTGACAAGGTGGATTGGGAATTGCTATGTCAAACAATGAGAAAAATAAAGCTCGACTGGAGGGATAGAAGATTAATTCTAAATCTGTATAAAATGCAGAAAACGGAGATTGAAATCAACGGCTTAAAGAAAAATGCCACAATAAGAAGGGGAGTCAGGGCAAAGTTGCCCACTGTCACCGTTTCTGTTTAATTTGTTTATTGAAAAAGCTATTGTAGAAATGAAATAAAAAACAAAAGGAATCAAAACTAATGGAAAATCCATACACTGTATCCGCTTTCCAGATGATATTGTGTTATTGGCGGAATCAGCAAGAGGAATGGAGATTATGTTAGAAACATTATATAAAGTACTAACAAAACTTAAACTGAAAATTAATAAGAAGACAAAGATTATGGCTGTAGGAAAAACAAAGCCTTAATATTAAATTAGACGGTACTGTTGCAAAGACTGTTGACAGTTTCTGTTATTTGGGAAGCACCATCACTAGCGATAATAAATGTGCCACAGAAGTAAAAATAAAAATAGCGCTGGCAAAACGAGCTTTCCAGGATAAAAATAATATACTGACTGGTAGATTTTAGAACGAGTACGGACTGTATTTGATGATGAAGAAATGAAACAACTCCTTGTTGCCTTACATGTTTACATGTTATATGTTTAATATCTCGTTACTCTTGACATAATAACTAACATAGCAAACTAAATTGACAATAATAAATGCTAACATAACATGACAATAATTATGCCAACATTATCAAGTATACTACTAGTAACATTAATTGTCCATCCGGACGAAATGGAAAATACGATTGCTCTTTGGATCGGACGCCGAATGAATACAGGTTACTTATACGATCATGACCGCTCCTTCCGGCATCATGACGTAGAACATCGTATGATCAGAGTTTGCCGGAAGCTCTAGCTTTCTCTAGGTAGCAGCACCATACGACTAAAAGTGGAACGTAACACACCACCCACCAATTATAATTATTTTAATTATAATTTTATTACATTACACAAAATGAACTTAACATAGAAAATAAGAAGTGATACGTAAAATTAACTACACACTTTCAAGGTTTAAACTAAAGTTAAATCAACAATACAATGTTGATGAGAGCAAAGACTACAAACAAATAAGTAGAAATAAACAAATACATTAGGATGACGTTAAATAAATATCACTGATTGCATTCAGAATGACTCATGTCATCATATTCACTTAAATTTGGAAGAACAATCAATTTGTTAATGGTTCTTTTTATTATTGTATTATTGGTTTTCACGTCCACTAATCTAACGAGTCCACCTTACCAGGATGCACTTGAACAACTATTCCTAATTTCCACATCAGTGGAGGAAGATTACTTTCCTTAATTATAACTACAATGCCAACACAAACATTATTATTTGAAATTTTACACTTGTTCCTCTGCTGCAAGAAATGTAATCATTAGGCCATTTTTTCCAAAAATCTTTTAATATTTTTTGTATAAGCCGCCATCTAGTAAGATGGCGGCTTAATTACATTAATGCCTGAGAAATCAGGATCAGGTAAGGAAGTTAAAGGAGCGAAGGTTAGAAAATGTCCAGGAGTAAGTGGAGCAGTACGCCGCCCACCATGACGATTATTTTTATTTTTTAAATTATTTATCAAACGACGACAGTATGAAAAGATGTTTAATGTTCGTATGAGCGAAGAAAATGGTTTAGAAAGTTCTACAGTTTCTGTTGTTTAAAGAGCTGCTGAAAACATTAGTTTTGTTAGACTTCTTCTCTTCCTGAAAAAATCTGGCGGAATTATAGAAATTATAGGTTGATTTGATGGCTAGACGTTCTCAAATTCCTTCAGAAAAGACGGGCTTCTCCTTCAGAAAAGCCCGTCTTCTTTAACGAAGTTAATGCATCCGGCATACAACCACGTGACAAGACGTGTGCAGGGTTATCCCTTAAAGGCGTGCTTCCATAAGCATTTCTTAGTTAACTTTTGAATTTCGCAAACTCTATTTGCGACTAATATATTCCATCTATTAGGAAGCGAAGACAACCAGTAAAGTACTACCTTAGAATCCGACCAAAAATGGATTGAATGAAATCTTATACCTAGAATACACTTAACCTTATTGAATAGACGAGATAACAGAAGAGCCGCGTTCAGCTCTAACCTTGGAATAGAAATTTGCTTGACAGGCACAACTCTAGACTTTCAACAGAAGTCTAGAGAATACAGAGAATTCCACTTTTCAGCTAGCGGAGCGGGAAGAACTTCATTCCATTGCATTGAAGACTGGCGCATCATAACTCTTGTATGAATACTTTAAATGGAACGATTATAGGAGCAAGTAGACCCAACGGATCGAACAATGAAGAAATAATTGACAAAATAGAAAGTTTGGTGTATGAAGTATCACTATCTGTTGGTTTGATTTGATAAATGAAATTATCCTCTCGAGGATTCCAATATAACCCAAGTGTTTTGATATTTTCATCTTTGTCTAATTTGATGAAGGAATCAGAATCATCAAAAATATCAGGCACGTTTGAATGACATTTATGCAGCCAAAGTCCGTATTTGTTAAGCAATAATGAGACATCATTGTATAATTGTTTTAACTGGTCGACGTTGTCACAACCGGTGAGCAAATCATCGACATAAGAATCTTGCTTGATTGATCGGCAAGTTTGAGGAAAGGAGACTTCATTTTGATTCGAAATTTCAATCACACATCTCGTAGCTAGAAAACTTGAATTTGCTAATCGTAACTGCTTGCAAATTGTATGGGATGATTAATGTGTTTTCATTATCATACCAGAGAATTCTTTGCAATGGGAAGTCCTGAGGATTGATGCGAATTTGTCTATACATTTTAGGAATATCTCCTAATATCACATAGCTATGAGTTCTAAAACGAATTATGACTGAAAATAAAACTTGTACTACTAGACTGGTAGCAAGAATTAAATTGAGTGATTGGCCATTCGAAATTTTCGTACTACCGTCAAATACTATTCTAGTTTTGGTAGTGGTGAAAGGTTCACGAAATACTGCGTGATGAGGCAAATAAAACGTTTCAGATGGAACCTCAGACTGAGATAAATCTACAGGTTGCATGTGATCTAATTCTTGATATTCTTTGATGAAATGGAAGTAATCTTCCTTAAGTTTAGCGTTTATTCTGGAATCTACGATGTAACAAATTTAAACGATGCCTTGCATTTTCATAAGAATCTCCTAAAGCGCAGTTTTCCTTACGAGGAAGAATCTCTTCAGATCTCCAAAATGACTCTGAGAGGAAAGCTGTTCATTACTAACAAAAAGCGATATTAAATCTGATTCGTTTTTTCCGTTTACTAGGCTTAGGATGAGTTTCTTGAAGTATGGTATGATTAGAATTTTGAGTTAATTCCAACAGGCTTAAGCAACGAAAGATAATATTGAGCTCTTGGAAGAATGTCGATTTGCCCAGGAATATTGAAATTAGGATCGGCAAGAAAAAGTTGAGAAGGAATTTCCCAGTCGGTTACGTTTATAAAATCATTAGGTAACAAACTTGTAATAGATGGCAGTATATGACATTTTAAATAAAAATAAAAATTTTCATACCTAGAATTAATATTTAAATCAATACTTAGCTTAGACTTAGTAATAACATTACTAATACCTGAAATCGGCATTAAAACAGGTTTGGTTTGAAGCCCAAGTTTAGCAGCAAACCCTTCAGTACATAATGAAGTCATCGAAGCGGAATCAAGTAAGACACTGGCTGGATGAAATTACCTTTTTTATCTTTTACATTAATTACGGTTGTTGCAAGTAAAACAGACTTGTTAGGTTCTACTTTTAAAGTACAATACGGCTCTTAAGTAAGTACGGCTCTTGCAGCGTTTTATCTAAATGAATTAGCGTATGATGCTTTCGTGAGCATTTTTTACATTTACGATTGCTTTAACACTTCTTCACAATATGCTGTTTACTTAAACAATTAAGACATAATTTTTTTCTGAAATACAACATTTTTCCTTTCATTAACATTATAACTTAAAAATTTATCAGACTGATACAATTTATGGTTGCTTTTTTTTGTCTTCAGTCATTTGACTGGTTTGATGCAGCTCTCCAAGATTCCCTATCTAGTGCTAGTCGTTCCATTTCTGTATACCCTCTACATCCTACATCCATACATTATGGTTGCTAGTTTTACATAATGCGCACATAAAATTATTAGAATTATTTACATAAAATACATTTTTACTAGAACTAGGTTTTGAATAATCATATTTTTTGCCGTTAAAACCTACATTAGACGGCTGTACCCTTTCACTACATTGAATCGTGTCAGTGGATTCAAGTAGTTTACGTTTACATTCTAAGAAAGAAATGAGTTGTTCTAACTTTGGAAATTCATTATTTTCCAATGTTTTTTCCCAGTCTGTTTAAATTTAAATTTTGAGTAATTAACTGTATTATAATAAATAATCAATATTTAGATTCTTCAATGCATTAATGTTTGAATTAACTTGGTCAATGAATTTAGATATATTTTCAGAATTTTCCCTTTTAATGGTTTTAGATTAATAATTTCTAAAGCATGTTTAGCTGCAAGTAATCGTTTATTTTCATAACGATCCTTAAGTAATTTTATTGCAGTTCCATAATTTTCAGACGTTACTGATAAATTTTTTATCACATCAAGTGCGTTACCTCTTAAGAAATTTGTAAAATTTTATCAAGTAAAATTTTAGTAAACATTTAGTAAAATTTTTCAACATTAGAAAATTCTTCTCGGTTATGAATTAAACTATTAAAAAGATAAAAAAATGTATGCCAAGCTCTCACATCACCGTGAAAGGGTTAATTGCATCAGTTACCTCTGAAATTTCGAAACGATTTTCTACTTTTTTATGTTTTAATTTGAGATTATCAAAAATATTGTCATACCTGACCTACCTGACTTGTAAGTCTTTATCTGTTGCATCTTTATGTAACTCTATTTCAGATTGAACTTCAAAAAATGTTTTTTCATATTCTAATAGTTTGTCGAATTTAATAGTGAACATGTCATAATCGCCTAATTCGTAATTAAAATTGATTGCCAATGAATGTTTTTGATTTAGCTATGTTGTTTTTAATAATACCTCATTTCTTAATTAAGTCCTTAGATTCCTTTTTTGCTGGAATTATAATATTAACAGAGATAGTTAAATTGATTAGAAATTAAATATCATAAGATAATGTTGGTAGATATAAACAAGGTTGAATCTTATGTAGGTATCTTAGGTTATTGTCTAAAAAGTTGAATGAACCAGATAACTAGAATGTATATCCGATACGATTTCATATGCTGGATTAGATCTTCCTTCAGGTCAAAAGGAACCAACACGTAACATGAACTAACAAGCTCTGACAAGTCAAGCTTACAAAAACCGGTATTGAAGATCCACTTCGTATACGTTCTATGGTTATCGTCTAAAACGTAACTGTATTTTGCAAACCATTGACATATTTAATTTTGAATATTTCACTAATGCTAATTGTACTATTAATTGCACCTTTGAATGTACACTTTTATGTTTTAAATGCACTTCTTATAAATAAATTATTAAAAACGCTTGTTCCGGCTATTTGATCCGACCTTACGAATTCTGCGTAGAATCTTGTTCCTCGATTCGACGACTTGACGATCCGGTGACTTGATTTAAATATCCGGCAACAGTGGACCATAAATGTACGTTAGATCCAACGACTTAACTATCCGGCCTGCAGTACCATAAAACGTTGTGGTAGATTTTAGATCGAGTATGGACTATATTTGATGATAAAGAAATGAAAAAAAATTCCTTGTTGCCTTTGAATTGTTAAGTTTAATATGTTGTTACTATTGACATAATAACTAACATGGCAAATTAAATTGACAATAATAAATGCTAACATAACTAGACTTGAACATTATCAAGTATACTACTATTAACACTAATTGTCCATCCGGACGAAATGAAAAATACGATTGCACTTTGCAGTATTCGGGAGCCGAATGAATACAGGTTACTTATACGATCATGACTGCTCCTTAGGCATCATGACGTAGACCATCGTAAGATCAGAACTTGCCGGGAAGCTCTAGCTCTCGCTAGGTAGCAGCACCAGACGACTAAAAGTGGAACGTAACACTAACTGATAATCATATGAGTATGAAAATAAGGAAACAGTTCGCTAAAACTTATGTCTGGAGTGTTCTAACTTATGGGTGTGAAACATGATCGCTTGGGAAAGCAGAAAGAAGAAAACTGGAAACAATGGAATTGTGGATTTGGAGGGGAACAAGAACAAGTTGGGTGGGTAGTAAAAGAAATGATAAAATGTTAGCAGAATTGAGTGAGAGGAGGTCCTTGCTAAATGTTGTACGATGAACAAGAGCGAAATTGATAGGACATGTAATACGACATAACCAATTCTTGACGAATATATTTGAGGGCAAGGTTTTGGGTAAAAAACCTAGAGGTAGACCGAGAGCAACCATCATCAATAATTTTAAAAAAGAGATGGGCTTGGTTCATATAATGACTTGAAGAGAGAAGCGGAGATGAGAGTGACGTAGCCAAATTGGCAAGGCGTAGCCTTTAGTGAATGATAATGATTCTCCTTTAGCATCCGCAGTGAAAAGGAGCGTTATAGTTTAATAAGCGTAAACAGATATATGGTTTGTTGCGTAAGTCTGTAACGAAATTATTTTGTTTGATTAAGGTGTCAAGAAATTAATTTGTATAGTTTATTAAAATTCTTCAGATAAAAAATCATAAAAATATTATTTTTAGCCATTGTATTGAATAAAGTAACATATTCACTCACAGACTGATTCAACAAAAAAAGGAAATAATTTGGAACTGATACTAGAACTGGAAATAAGGAAAAACTTTCATAAACATATATCCGAAAACGCTTTGTTATCGAGTTAACGGCAAGCAAAAAATTTCGATCAGATTTCAAACTGAAATTTTTAAGGTGTTAGATAACGTGTAAACTTGATGATTTCTTATGTTTTTTGATCTGAAAAATAGAATAAAACACTTCCCAGAGCCGTATCTCCTGTAGTTTTCGATACCCAACGTAAAACAGAAAACTTCGTTGGCGATAAACACGTGTTTAAGTACAATAACTTTATTAAGTGAATAAATCGAAACTTCAGAAAATTTAATTCTGAGAAAAGTGTTGTATTAAAGTCTATAAAAAAACAACAAAAAATCAACTTTTATTATTAAATTCAAAACTTAACATGTGAATTTGTAAAAATGTATAACAGCTGTTTTGGTACAATAAATTTAAACCTTTGAAAAATTAAAATACTTTTAACTTACTTTAAAAAAAAATACTCATTGTGTTTATACTGTACTAATTTACAATAAATATTCAAAAATTCCTACCACTGTAATCGATGCACTTTTCAATCCGTTTCTTACATTTTCTCATGCCAACCTAATGATAAGAGGGCAGAAGGAGTGAGAATTCAAACGACGAGTTCATCGAGTGAGTCTCCTTTTTGCTTGTATACTTCCCATTTCATCCATTCCCATAAACAGTAATCTAAGAAATTCGGCTAATTCATTTATTAGTACACTTTTCACTTAAGAATTGTCTTACTTCATTCGTATTGTTGCTCCATCATCTCGATAAAACACTTCGATTCATTTTGCCAACGAGAAATTTTCAAGCTCTATAAGAAATTCATAGTTTAAAAATTCAAGATAATTCTTTCCCGTGAGACATTGATCTAGTATGAAAAAGTCTATTAATTGGTCGTCGATCATACCACACCAAATGTTCATCGATATTGTTGCTGGAAATTTTATTTAACTACACCATGTAGGTTTTCTTCAGACCACCTATGTGAATTTCACGTGTTGTTTTTGCCATTACAGCTTCGTCCGAAAATACCTAGTATGAACGGAATAAAATGGCAATTATTGTTAACCACCATGAAAACTGCAACGGTTACAAAGCTGAGGTGTTCAACTTTCTGAACATCATAAAGACGCAGTCAGTGAACATGTAATATCCTCCATACTGTACTTTGTGGAATGTTGAGTCGTGTAGAAATTCTTTGCGTGCTCGTTGAAGGACTAAACTACAACCACCTGAAGAATGTTTTCCCTTTCATCACCATGTACCGGTTGACGTTCAGACAAAACCTGAGTGCTGAGAAATGTATCACTCACAAAGATTATCAAATATTCTACAAAATACTTTACGGTTTGGAACTACTCGTCTAGAAGGTGCTTCTTCACCGCAGCCGGAGCACTTCCATCGTAAAAGCCGTATACAAAAATCATATCAGCATATTCTGCACGAGTGAAGGGACGCGGCATTTTTCAAAACAAAGAATTCAAAATGGGATTTAACTTTTTTAGATTCAAATTCAATTGGAAAACATAGGAACAGAGTACAAAATCACAAAAATATTAAATAACTTGAGTGTTAAAAATAATTAATAAAAATTTAAGTTTAGTTCAGTTTGTTTTTAGTAATAAAACTTGATTTTTTTTTTGTTTTCAAAGACTTTGTTACATCAATTTTCTCAGAATAAAATTCTCTACAAGTTTTAATATACAATTTAAGCATTTATAAGTCATTTAACAAAATTATTATATTTCAAACCTAAAAAAAGGGTTTTTCGTCACCGAATTTTTCTGTTTTACGTTGATATAAAAAAAAAACTACGGGAGATACAACTCTGAGACCTGTTTTATTCAATTTTTTCAGGTCAAAAACATAATAAATCATAAAGTTTAACCGTTGTATAAGTATTTCTTAAAAATTTCAATATGACCTCATTTCACCGGAGAATTGAAATACAGGCGAAATTTTTCGCTAGCCATAACTCAATGACAAAGCGTTTTCGGACATATGTTTGTATGAACATTTTTTCGTATTTCAAGCTCTGAATCAGTTTCACGTTGAATAGTTCTAGGATAGATCAAAGTTTCCCGTAGGGAATAGTTCTTCTGTATCTAAAGGTAAAGAAACTTATTTAAACACATATTTCAGTCGGAAAACACAAAATGGCTAATCAATAACCTGCTGCTCCATTCCGATCTTCCGAGAAATTGTGGACTGAATGGATATCTGCGGACAATCAAATTTCATACATAAGGTGTTTATCTCGTTTCTCGGTCCCTCTGGTATTAAATCGTTCTTTGCTCTCTTATCCTAAGTGTTGAGTTATGAGTGAAGCGGTTTCCGGTTTATTTCTTCACCGGTTTCGGTCGAATTATTCACTAAGTATATAATAGAGCTCTACTAAAGAGCATGTTAAATCAACAAAAATCAAGCTTATGTTCCGCCATACACACGTTCTCCAACACGAGATATTTTACCATTGTCCTCCACGAGGAATATTCGTCGTCTCCAATACAGGTGACAAATAATAAACTTAGGTGAATCACACGTATTTACCCATTTCATTCAGGGTGTTAATTACACTAAATTGTTTAGTAATAAATGAAAATTAATTCATTTTGATAATCTAAAATATAGCAGTCGGGAAAATGTCACTGTCATACATAGGTAATGAATGGGAATAATATTGAACATTATCGCTAATGAAGTTAAGTGTAATGATTTATCATATTTCTTAGAACCACCATGCAGATTACAAAAGAAAAAAATGATAAACTCAAATATCTTTCTCCAAAGTTAATTTTTAGGTTCGTCAGTGATAAATTGAAGAAACAATTATATGGTCGATTGATGTAATTTACACATCAATGATATTGGTAATTATTGTTTCGGGTGTGTGTGTTTTTATATTATATATACTCGTATATATATGTTTGGAAATAAATGATACTCAATACAATATTTCTTTTCCTAAATGTAGCAACTGTAGCTTTACGTTTTTTTATTCTACAAACTCTGAATAAATAAAACGAATTATAAATGACATAAAAACCAAAATTCAGAGAGTTTAATTTGACTGAGGTGATGTCCTTTTAATGTGACCTTATAATCAGAAAAATGTTCATAATTAAAAATGGCAGTAGTTGTTCATATTTTTAAGGGTGGCAATCATTTTAAGGTTGAGAATTATAAGCTTAATTAAATTACAAATTTTATCAAAAATTATTAAGACTAGAATTTTTAATTCTTGGAACAAAGTAAGCACTTTAGTCAAAATCAATTTGGTTTTATGAAGAAGTAATTCTGAAAAGAATTTATCATGTTTTTGTTCACAATGTTTGGCAAAGATGTTTTATTATAAAACTTGGTTAGCTTTCTCATGGAAATGTTTACATTTTTAAATTGATCAGCTTTTGTTAAACTTTGTGGATATAGTACAAAAAATGGTGTTACCAAAAATTGCAGACAAAATAAAGCTGAAAACCTGTTCTTTGATATGCACAAAGGCTTTTGCTGAGGGTTGACCGTAACAATTTTTTAAATTATGGATTCTGAATTAAAAGATATTTTCAACCGTTTGTTAAAGTCATACCTGGAGAACAGAAACTTACGAGTAAATATTAACAATTACAGATTTAAGGTTTATCAAACACCCTTCTACAGTCAGTTCTAGAGCCGATTTTGTTTCTTGTTTATGTAATGATTTGTGTATGAATGATTTTAGAGCAAAACAACCATGTTTGTATGTGGCTCTTTCCTTTACATCTGTCCAAGATCAAGAAAAACATTGAAGTAGATTTGAAGAGAGCCCTGTTACTTACTATTAAAAAAGTATTTCTCTTAATGTGGCAAAGATTTCTTAATGTCACTTTGAGCTGCCTCAATCACTCTTTGTGAAAGCATTAACTATTCCAACTCAAGACATGATGCTGCACAGCCTTATTTCTATGATTGTGTTCTGGAGAGAATATGAAGTAATTGGGTGTAATGTTAGACTCTAGAATCGTTTAGAAGAATCAGGTACTAAAGCAAAATAAATCGGCTGTCTGAGAATTATTGAATATCTATAATCATTTTATTCTGTAAAAATACTAAAAACTATGCATTAGTTCAATTCTCACTAGAATACATTATAGTATGTTGGGATGGAGCTTATTACAGTATAAATGAAACATTAACTGTAGTACAGAAACATGCAGTTTGATTTATTCTTATTAAGATGAGATGCATGGTCCATTTCCATTATTTAAATATTTTCCATCTACAATATAACTATACATTAAAGATGCTTTTATATTAGGAGTGGGTAAAGTAATAATAATGATGTTATTAAGAATTTCAAAGTAATGGTTTTCCTGACCCACCTAAAACTGAGGTTAAAGGTTTTCATAAACTATACTTATAATTGGCTTCTAAAATATACAATTCTTTGCCTACCTGGTTTAAAAATACAAATTAAAATTCCATATTTTCTACATATTTCAAAAGGAAACCTGAAAATCTGAAAACACCCTGACTAGACTACAGGAGAATGGCAACTAAACACCTCTACAGGTGGACTAACACCTCTACATAGACATTTACAATGTATAAGTCCTCTGAGGAGTAGACACAGGCTCAGATCACTACGAAGTCAAAATTAAAATCAAATTCACTCCCCAAAGGAAGCAACAAAACCAAGCCCCTAAAATGAAAAGAAAAGTAGACCCTACCCAACTCATCAAGAATGAAATTTACCAAAAGGCAAACAAAAAAATAACAATCATGGATAAACTCAAAGACCTAGTCAACAACCTTAAAATTGGCCTGTAATAAGACCCCGTAAAAAGCATCAATAGTGGAACAGTGAATGCTATCATTAGGCAGGGAACAGCGAAGAGACGATCAAGTAATGCTATTACAACAATCCCAGAAATCAGAAACATCTTTCCAAAATCTAGTAAAACAAAGAAAAGAAACCACCCAAACCCTAAGGAAAATAAAAAGTCAACATCATAAAAACATACGGAAATCAACAGAAAAATTCAACAAAACAGGGTTGACAGTTCCACAAAACCTTCTAACAAAGGATGAAAATCATAACAATAAAGACAATGTGGAAATCCTAACTAAATATTTCAAGAAACTCCAAAATTGTTTCAAAAACCCTAAATGGACACCTAAACCCTTGACAGAACTCCTAAACTTCGACATCAGAACCCCAATAACAATACCAATGGAAAACATCAACCCTCCCACAATAAAAGAAATCTACTAAGGTGAGATGAAGAATTACAAAGCAGCAGATCAGACCTTTGTAGAGAAGAATGTGCAGGAAGTTCAGCATAAATCACCCTTCATCAACAGCTTGTCAACATCTGGATAAAAAACCTACCAGAACACTGGATGTCAACCCTCATCCACCTGCTACACAAAACAACAGATAATACAGACCCTTAACAACTCTATGTCTTACACATTCTCTTTGTCTGTCCCCGATATGAGGTCGAATATACACGAGCTATTAGGTAACTTCAGGGAATACATTCCTTTCTGGATCTCCGTATTAACTGGATGATCCACGAGGAGTGGTCTATAGTGGCTGGCTTTCTTCGTGCCCTTGCGGTGTTAGGTCTGCAGAGGGAGTTTAGTTGAAGTATTTGATCGTAGCGGGATCCAGGGTGGCTAGGATTCCAGCCTAGGCATTGGATTGGTCGAAGGTAGGTGCATTGGCATTGCACCACGGTTATATTTGTATTGTTTATGAATAGATTTGGGGCTCCTGCTGGTGGGGGTGGCCACGCTGCCGGGGAATGGTAGCCCGTGCAACCAGAGGCATGGCTTCATTCCACAGGCGGCAGTCCTGATTGTGACTTGGTAATGTCGTGCAAGACTCCGTGATGAGACTGGGTGGGGATGTGGGGTTTGTCCCCGACTCCTGCGCGAACCGGAATGAGGTTACATTCCCCTTGTTAGGTGAATTAATTTAGTCGACTTATTTGGGGGTGTAGGTCTGAATTTCTATGTTGCATAACACATAATTTTCATTGGTATGAGTATAGCACTGATTTAACTTTCAACCCGTTCGTTTTCTGAGGCATTCACAGTCACGAATGGTGCTGTCAAATTTGGACTAGGTGCGGAGTCTGCGGTTTCGATTATTTGGTTTGAGGTAATCATGTTAGGTTATATGTGAAGATGTTCATTTGAGGCCTATGTGAAAGCAAAATTTAATTTGTATTTTAATTTGTATCGATGCAAATGTCTGTCGAGGCATTTACATCGGTGACATCCCGACTGACGCCTGGCTGATGACTGTGAGAGGAAATCAGTTAGAGGGTCTAAAGATGACCTCCGGTAAAGCCCGTCTGGGCTCGGAATGGAGGGGATGGTGTGGCGACCGGTAACGTCACAAGGTAGGTGTCTTCCCCCTACAGGATTGGGAGACCCTACCTAACATCTACGGGGAAATCTCACTCCTACACAAAACATAAAAAATTCTTTAAAGAACCATCCTCAACAGAATCAGTTTACAACTTAAGAAAATTAGGAGACTACTAGGAAGATTTCAGGCCTTTGAGAATTTCAAAACATTGTAAAAATATAGAACTAAAATTCATGTTCAAATCATGAATTAGAAGCTTCTAATAAATCCTCAGCTGATGAAGAAAAATGACAAAAGAAATAATATTGAAAACATTAAAATAGTTAGAGGATGATAAATGAGTTTAAAGCTAAGTTCCAAAGTAAATTCACTTTATCTGTGACTATTTCTAAACAAAATATATATATATCATAGTTGGAGTTTGATTTATTTGTCCTAAACAAATCTGTCATACTCCAACAAGTCTCTTCCACTGCTCTGTATGCCAGAGCCAGTGGAACTAGAACTACAACAATATTTTAAAATCAATCAATATTTCAAAACCAGAAATGTTTACATGATACAAAATTGGGTAAATTGGTAAAGAGAAATGCTAAAATAGTACAATTACAGTCTATATGCAACTTCCTTGTCCAAGCATTTTGAGAGCAAGCATATAATCAGCTCTGATATTGATTTTGACAGTAATGAGGTGGATGCCATTATTTGCTCTCATAATTCTGAGTGGCCAATTTTAAAATTATTACCTAAATAACATAAAACTAATTCACCTCTAATCAAATTACAATTTCAAAAAAAAATATTTATGTACAAGAATTGTTTCCTTGTACAAATAATCAGAAAGTAAGTTACACCCCCTCTATGAAACAAACACATATTTATAAGATAATTTTTTTTTATTGAACAAAAAACTACACTTGTTTATCTATTTTTCAACATAATCACCAAGTTTTTCTCAACACTTGTCATACCTTGTGACAAGTTTTTCAATTCCACTCTCATAAAAATTTCATTCAATTTCCTTCAATCATTTAATGACCGCTTCCTTCAGTTCATCATCATTGGTGAAACACTCCCCTCCCACTGACAAAACACTCACTTAAGAGGACCAAACAGGTGGTAGTCACAGAGTGCTAGGTCAGAGCTATAAAGCAGATGAAAACGCACTTCCCAGTTGAATTTTTGGCTTTACATAATTTTTTTAGTCTCATAGTAAGATTCGGTATTGATTGTTATTCCTCTGGACATAAATTCACTGTAAACAACCCTCTCAGAATCAAAAAAGGCTGTCAGCATAACCTTTCAAACATGTAGGGATGTTTTCACTTTTTTGGCTGCGGCAAATTTTTGTTATCATTCATTGTATGTTCATTTTGCCTCAGGAGTGTAACGAAGCACCCAGCTCTCATCCCCTATGATTATTTGTTTCAAAAACTGTGTTATTCCAGTCCTGGAATAACGTTGAAGAAAAAAAAAGCAAGACACAAAGCATTGATGTTTGTGGTTGTCAAGTCAACAGATGTTGACACCCATCATGCACGCATCTTACAGTAACCAAGCTGATCATGAATACCATACGTATGGTATACCAGTAACACTACCATGCCTGATGTTAAGTTCACTTACAATCTCTCTAATTTTAATGCGTCAGTTACTTAAGATCATTTCATTCACACATTCCGCATTACCTGTCATGTTTGCAGTTGAAGGATGCCCAGTACGCAGTACATCACTCACATTTGTACTTTCGTTTCTGAACATTTGACACCATTTTGTGATCATGGGTGACATTACATTCTTTCTCATTGTATACCTCAATAATTTGGCGATGAATTTCACATAAATTGTAATTTTTTGTTCACAAAAATCAAGACTACTGAACGCCTTCTATGCTGGATGAAATCACAGCAGGACATGCCATATTGACACTACACACATACAGAATGTCATACAAATTGCTGCTGGGGGAGCATGAAGACAACACAACCAGTGCTGCCACAAGACATTAATTATCCCTTTCAGTTCAAGAAGACGACAAGGGTGTAACTTATTTTTTGATCTACCTCTTGTAAATCTGGATCTATATTTTAGGTAAAAAGTATTATAAAATCCAGTGGTACAATCTCATCTGTTTGTGTTTTGGGGGGGGGGGGTCCTATTAGTTAAGCACAAAATCTAAACTTAACATGAATATGATATAGATGTAATCTTAATATAAAATTTTCCATTTACTCTTTAAATACTGGCAGATGATGGTTGTCATTTACATATTAGAAAAAAATTTGTAATAACTATTTATCTTAAGTAAAATATTGTTAGAATTTGCTTTCATCCACAACAGAATTCCAATGATTCTAATATTTATCTGGTAATGTGATACTTTAGTATCAACCTTACTTGTGAGAGCAGATTTATGTTTCATTGTCACTAACAATCTTAAAATAAAATTCCAGCAGTATAAGTAGCACATCATTTTATAGGTTTAGTAGTCCTTTCTTTGGATCTCCTACCTCTAATTTATATTTTTTCTGCAGTATTGGAAATTGAATTAAAATTAACGGTCTCTAAGAATTCTTTAGAGTTAAATCTCTAAAAATTCTTCTCAAAGAATAACAAATCTCTTCTCTATGTCAAAAAACAAAAAAAAAACATTTAAACAGTATTTAATGTATTCCAAATCCTCCTGTGACAGCAATTAAATTAAAAACCTTATAAACAAATCAGACAGCCAGGAATATTGTTCAAAAGATTGCTAATCTTTCAAAATCTAAGCTAAAAATACTGAAGACAAGATTAATTATAGATCCTGTAAAGGATCTATAATTAATCAACTGTTAATATTACTTTCCTCATTATTTGTCAAGATACCAAATTTTTTTACAGACTAGAATTTGAATGTCCAACCTATAATTTATATTTGATCATAGAAATTCTTAATCAATCAATCTCGACTTCATATTCACATTTTAAATCCTCTACTGACACTGGCATTTTTAAAGTTACCTGAAGTTTAAGTAAATCTTGTGCAGTTAATTTTTACATTAACTGAAGTAAAAAATGGATGACTCTCATCTCAAAAGTATTTATAATTAATTGTGAAGATCATTATTTATTTTAAGTAGACTAACCTCTAACTTTTACAGAACATATTTAATCTGTAATAAATAAATTATTACAAATACACTTTATTCTTCTGAATTCAAATAAATAAATTTAAAAAGGTTTTTCATGGTCTGTTATAATGTTAATCCTATTTTAAACTTATAGTGTTACATTCTAGATCACAGCAATTATGATCTACCTTTTTATCTCCACTACACCCAAAAGGTAAAACAAAATATGAATATTTTACAATGCCCCAACCCCAAGTCAATGAAACCTAGTTACAGCTATTTATCTGTCTTGATAGCGAGCGGATGTAAACATGAGCAATTTACATGTTCCAACTTGATGTGTACAAACTCCTTGTAATTTCATCTTCTTTAACAACATTCACTGTAAGAACATCAGTCCAAACATGCACACACAGTATGTATGAAAAGTTACCGGACTAAATTTAATAAAGATACAGATTTAAAGATAAACAAACTTACTCATATGAGCCCTCTACATAGAACTCTTCTCTAGTTATACACTCATTGCAGCACTGGTAGAGCCTGTCAAACGCTCTGGAGAAATCAATTTATGGGATTGCCTTCAACTGCTCAGTGCAAGCCCTTTGGATGGCTGGAATGTCGCCGAAAAAGCGGTCTTTCATCTTCTTGAGTCAGCTTTTCAACTTGGAGTTTCAGGAACAAAAAATAGTCTGTTGGAGCCAAGTCCGGTGGGATAAGTTGGCGATTTGCTGCATAATAACATCTTAAAACTATTGCCATATGTGCCAAGGCATGTCGTGCAAGAAAGTCCAACTGCCAGGATGCCAGTACTTGAGCTGGATTCGATGAATGCAATGCATCAGGCATTTCATTATGTCCAAATAGAACTTAGATTTCACGGTTTGAACAGTTACGTGCATACTTTTGCAATGTTTTCATCGAACAGCTGTTGACAGCCTCCTGCTTTGTTCGTTATTATCCAACAACTCTCTACTGTCTTTAAACCACTTCCACCACGTGTATGTTATGAGATGCAGCTTCATCACCAAATGCTTGCTGAATCATAGAATAAGTTTCAAAGAAAGATTTTTAAAGTCTAAAACAAAATTTTATTGCGCTTCTCTGTTCCACGTAGCGAGCTCGCACAAAGTCACATGAACACTACACGTATGCGGCCAAATCTCGAGACTGGAGTGATGAAACATGATCAAATTTTGTACACACACTCATCAGCTATCATACTACATACTTTCTTGGTTGTCCGAGAGATGGCGCTACTTGCATTGACTACAGAAATTTAGTTCAGTAACTTTTCAGACATACTGTGTATGATATTATGTTTGAACATGTCATGATCTCAGCAGGGTAAAAGAGGCAGAAGGTCAGTTTAATTTTGAATTCGAAGCATGTATCTGGTGTCTTTATGAACTGGTAAAAAGACACGATTGTACAATGACAGTTATTTAAATTATGATTTTACCTCATTGTATAGAAAGCTACAGTGTGTTGTTTGCTTTCATGTCCTCCCTCTGTGATGAAAGCATGAAACCATCAAAATTTGACACTTGGATACTAAAAATAAAGGATCATAAAAAAAGCAACCTCATGGAATTTTTAGAAAGAAAGTTACATACTTTGAGAAATCAACAAGCTTCTATTTGTAAATCAAGCCATCTGATAAAAATACACTTGAAGCATCTTACCTCGTAACATTAGGAGTAGCTAAGATATCCAAACCCCATACAATCGCAGAAAAATTCATATTGCCTGCTGCAATTGACATGGTCAGTGTTTTAATAGTCATGGAAGAAGCAAAAACAACTCTGCTTTCTAACTATGTTGTTTTGCAACAAAACAACATATTTTTTTTGCAAATCAAAAGTATTTAACACAGTATTGCAAATCAATACTTGGTTATGCAACAGGGCAATGTCTTTTTGATGTTTTTTTATGAAGCTACTGAAAACTATGACAGATTGGACAAAATGTACTGTAGTATACAGTGATGATGTAAATGTAATAACAGGAAAGAAAAGTGGATTCTGAAAAATATTAAAAGGTTGTCTTTCTTATACCAAGGGCAGAATGAACACACTTCTTTATTCACAGACATACTCTTGCCCCAAAAAAATGGTGAAAAACAAATTCATTATAAAGCTTTAAACATGATTAATTTTATTGAAAGTCGACTGTTACAGAAAAAATTGTTTGCTAAAATATGTGATGAAATGGACAAAAGTAAAAGGTTTATTCTTTTCCAGCTAGAAGTCAGATAGTTATCAGAGGAAAAGTGTTAGCCCAGTTATTGGAATTGCAAGATCAATTAATATCTTTCCAAAATAAACAAACGCCAGTCTCGATGTTTTTACAGAATAATAAGTATTTGTTGCTATTGGCTTACTTAGCCGATATATTTTCACATTCAAATGACTTAAATTTGAATTTACAAGTACATGATAAAAATATTACGTTAATGACAGACAAAGTTCATGGTTTCATTAAGAAGCTTGATATCTGGATTATTCACCTTCAAAGCAAAAATGTTTAAATGTTTCCACTAACTTGTAATTATATTGAGAAAAATTTGGATGAAAAGATAGTTTTGATCAAAAGACAGTTTGGATATAATGAAGATGCATTTGCGTGAGCTAAAATTCAGTTGACAGACTATTTCCTGAAGGATAAAAATGATTTCTTGAAGAGATTGGTACTGAATCCATTTATTGAAAACATTATTGCAGCTGCTAAGTTACCAGTTGAGATTCACAACCAGATCATCAAAATATCTGCTGATAAAACATTATAACTACAATTCACATCTGAAGATTTAGATATTTTGGCTTGCTAGTGAATATGAAAATTTATTCTCAGAAGCAATGATAATATTAGTCCCTATCCTCCATCTTCCTATCAGGTCTTACCTCTGTGAAAAGGGTTTTTTGTCTATGGTTGCGCCAAAAACTAAATCAAATTTTATCACTTGAAAACAATTTGCTTTTGTATGTTTCTAACGTAGATGCAAATAAGAAGAAACTTAAATGAAAAATAAATGCTACCATCTCATCTCATTAATTTATTTTCTTTGCATGTGTACTTATACATGTACGTAAAATGATTATAATAAATGATTTTTTTTTCTCATAAAAAGATTTCATTATTGTTTGTGTAAACTTGTGGGCTAATTTCACAATCTCCCTTTCATACCACTGTGAAGGTCACAGGTCACAGTGGTAGGTGAGACACCTGATCTTGAGTCAACTTAACCTAACCAGACTTTTTTTCTTTTTCCTGTTTAGCCTCCGGTAAATACCGTTTAGATAATACTTCAGAGGATGAATGAGGATGATATGTATGAGTGTGAATGAAGTGTAGTCTTGTACATTCTCAGTTCGACCATACCTGAGATGTGTGGTTAATTGAAACCCAACCACCAAAGAACACCGGTATCCACGATCTAGTATTCAAGTCTGTGTAAAAATAGCTGGTTTTACTAGAACTTGAACGCTGGAACTCCCGACTTCCAAATCAGCTGATTTGGGAAGACGCTTTCACCACTAGACCAACCCGGTGGGTCAACCTAACCAGACTGAAATTTCATAACCTTAATGTCTAATGAGAACAGCTATACTCTTTTCTATTAAGAATTCAATTGATAACTCTGACCAAGAAGGCTCATGACAGGTTGAATCATGAGTTTTTAGACCACTTTCAAATGTCTGAAAAAAAAACTGGTTACAGTAATTGATTTTGCTTCCTCTGTATGTAGTTAATTATAAAGTGAACAGTACAGAATGCAGTTTACTATAGCTTCCAGTTACAATAAAAGAAGAAAATCTTACAATGAATATTGGTCAATTTTATGTTATGAATATTTTAATGTTTTTTTGAACTTTTTAAAATTTAAGACTGAGATTTCGGCTTCAAAGTAATTATCACCTTATATATTTAATAAAATCAAGAACTAAATAAATCACAAGTGGTTCAGTTTTTCTTATCTTAGAAAATAAGTTTAGACATCCAAAAAAAACCCACCTACGGTAAAGACAAAAAGTCAGCTTGTTATTCTCAGTTCAAAAGTTCACTTGAGTTGGTAGCAACCTACCACTCCTTGAATCTTACCAAATATCAATAGCCCAAAGGATATGTAGTGGCAGTACAGTCCTTGATATTACATCACAATAACATTTGCAGATTACAAAAAATTTCAATGTGTAAAACATTAATTTATTCTATGTATAACTTTTTAATAGATTTATGGATTGGCTTAGTTTCATCTTAACATATTATACGAGGGTGGACTGAAGTTTCCTGAAGTTGGCCTGACATATATAGCACCAGCAGTTCTAATTGCTTACTGGCACTTTACAAGTACTATCCTTCACTAGCTTGTACACCAAATTTCAGATCAGTATCTCTGTTGGTCTAGGTTTGAAGTAAAACAAAAATGACCACACCAAAAATCTTGTTTCACTATGACAATGCACCAGCACACTCATCAATTATTGCAATGGCTAAAATCAATGAACTGAGTTCCAATTGCTTTCCCAATGCCTTAATAACCAGATTTAGCACCCAGTGACTATCATCTATTTCCTAACCTCAAAAAATGGTTTGGCAGACATAGATTTGAAAGCAACAAGGAAGTCATTGATGCTGTAAATGGGTATTTTGAGGAGCTTGATGAATCGCATTATAAAGCGGTATAACTGCATTAGAGCATGTTATGAAAAGTTTATTAGTCTTTAAGATTATACTGAAAAATAATAGTAAAAAAAAACTATTAATTTCTTTGTCAGGGCAGAAAATTTTCAGCCCACTCTTGTAGACATTTACAAATATTGAAGTATGGTAATTAAGAATGTTCCAAATTCATGGAAATATATTGACAGAGAATGGGAAAATGGGTTTTTATATTTCAACGTCCATAACAGTAAAGTTTTCCAATTATGGGAAATTCTGTGTTTTTGTATAACTTATCTAATAGATAATCCCAACTGTATTCCCAGATTACAGTTTTCTTTGCAGATATAAGCCAAAAATAAGTAAATAATTTGTGACAATGTTGTATTCTTGTAAAATTTATTAAATTAAATAATTATTTACCAAGACAAGTAAATGTTAAGTTTGACTGACTATGTCCTGTTGCTAAAGTGAATTTATTTATTATTAGCCGACTGGGGCTCTGCCCCCCTGGACCCTAGGCAAACCCCAGAGCCAACCCAGGGATTCCTTGGGGCAATTAGGCATACCCCAGCAGGGCTCACCACTTTGCTTGCCATTCACTCAGCCATTCCTGTCTAGCCACTGACCTCAGCCCCCTGGATCCTTAGTGTTCATTACCCTCATGGTTGTGAGAATAATACTGATAAATAACAGTGAACAGGCTTATAGAAATCTGAAAAAAAATTAATTACTAGACGGAATAGTAGTAATTATGATAACTAAAGTACACATGCATTTGATGATGAAAAATTAATAGCTTATTTCTGTTACAATGGACAAAAATAAAATAATGAAGTAAAAAATTAATCTTTTTTTATGAATATCTTTAATTTGCAACTTCACCACCAAACGGGCTAGGGCCTCAGTTTATGGTTTAAAACCTTCCCTGGAATAACTTAAACCTATCCTGCAAATTTTATAGCAATTGGTCAGTTGGTTCTCAAATGTTATGAGAACAAACAGATAAACTTTCAGCTTAAAGATTTTCACAATCACAACAATACACACTAGTTTTTTGTTTCTAATTTATGCTTTTGTTATTTTAAAGTAGAAATATATCAATTTAAAAAACAAAAATAAATACACCTTTATAATCTAAATTACGCGAGAAAAAAACCAGACACAACAAATTATATAATAAAAATGCTCATTGTAGACAAAGCTTGAAGAATCTGAAGAAATTGTACCATATGCCTCAGTAAGAGAATAAATATCCTATAACAGTGCCAAATGATTAGAGAAGTTAACAGAATAATGGAGCTCCATACACAATATGAAGTGGCATACAAGGACAACAAAAGAGGAAGCATTGGCTACAAAGATAGTAGTTAACACATTAAAAGAATAATTAAAAAATAGATTATATTCATTCAAGATGAAGTAATACAATATACTTCAACAATTCCTCAAAACATCAATGCCTTAATAATGAAGCCAAACATACCTTAGGTATGTTGGCTAACATAGCCAACCTAAGAATTACAAAAAGTTGTTATACCAACTTTTTGCAATTCTTTAATGAGAACTAATTTAAGAGAACTTATATTCATGAACTAGTTATTTATTTTTATACGATCAATACAGAAGGTGGGAAAGGAACTAATTACTGCAATGGTAAAAAAATTATACTTAAAACTGATAGGAGAAAAACTCCAAACTGTAATTAACCCAAAATTAACAGATTAGACTAAGAGTTAATTTTATATTCTTTAAAGATTTGGACAGGTGTTTCTTAGTTGAACTTTTTATGGAATAAAAGCATTGCACAATGTCCTAAAAGCTATTTAATTTTATTTATCTGGAAAGATTGGTGAATCTAGGTGTGGAAGTTAAATCTATAGTAAATAATACAAATTCCAAAGAATAGGTGGAATTGTTTATCTAATGTAATGTGTTTAGTTCATGCTTTATGCAAAATTCAGTTTCTAGCAACATATTTATAAAAAATGAACATAATTCTCCAATTGAAGAAATTTCAGGGCTCCTAATAAAATTTCATGTATTTGCATGACCCTGAAGATATCATATTTTTTAGCAAAGATGGAGACAAAGTAAAAATAATATTAAATTAAAATAAACTTTAATTGATCATTTTGTAAACAGTAAATAATGAAATTAACAGGATATTTAGGGAACTATGAACTGCAAAATTACACGAACAAAGTTCTTTAATCATTATCACAAACATTAACATTTTTTTTAAATTATACTTTAAGCATTAAAAAATACAGTTTTCAAGTGCTTAGGTTACTATTTCATATTATATTTAAAATAAGAAATACTTACAAAGAATGAATATGGTGTAAAATTAGTCATTGAAAAATTACCTTAAAAAAATTAAACTGAAAAAGTACCTTAATATATAAAACTTACAGCTTTCCAAATAATCTAATATTTTATCTGTCAGGTAGAACACTCTCAGAACTGTTTTTTTTAATAAAGCAAACTTAGTAGTTAGTTAGCAAATAATTCTGCATATGATTTTAAAACAAAAATATACCCAATAAAAATCACAATAATTAATCATAAAAATTAATATCACAAAGTATCTCTTTACAAAAATAATAAATTAAAGATACAATTTACAATAAAACTAATTAAATATATTACACTGAAACACCACACCATTTATTATCATCTACCACTAAAATATACATGAATATACCACAAAATATCAGCTCCAGAAGAAATAATTGTGATTGAATATTTAAATAGAAAAATATAATATGTAATATAAAGCAAGTATTTTTTTGTTTCACCAGTTCTAGATTAAATATTTGAATATAGTAATCACTTTGCCACCAACATTTTTTCCAATTCACCACGTTCATATAATTCCTTAACATCAGTTCCCCCTCCAACACAGACACCATTGATAAAAACTCTAGGAACCTGAAACAAAGTGCCACATAAAACACCAGTACTCTTATTTTTACTTCTACATTTTATAGTCATATCATTCAGTAACCGCTGCCTTAAAACACTGTATTAGCTATAATAGTATCTGTCAATGAATTAATCTACCAAATCTGTAATGCATAAATTAAACATAAAACAAATTACATTGTTAAGTGATCTACGTGAAACTGGTTTAGTTTTTCCAAAATGTTGAACATACTCCTATGATATGAACTCTTTTTAAGAATCATAATTCTTGTAATTAAGAGAAAGCATTTTAGAAGTAAGGATCATTTTAAAGTTGCTAACATAGAACAAAACATAAGGTTACCCGTGAAAAGATTAACGGAATGATTTACGATATAACCTTCATTAAGGGAACAAGTAGTGAACAAATAGTTTGTTCATTCTGAACATATTTTACTGGGTTACCATTTATACAACACCTTTTAATACTGCTAAAATAAAAGAGTGTATTTTCTGAAGAATTCATTTCTCTTATCTTTTTATCTAATATTTTAGTAGTTTTTGGGTAAAATTATTCCACCAAAAGAAAAACAGTCCTCCAATGGCTCTTGCATGGAAGCTTTACAAGTGGAGGTGATCAAAATACAGGAAACTATTGAAAGATAAATTGAAGGAGAAAGGAGTATGCAACTAGAACAAAGAGCAAACAGCCAGTGCAGGGATACGAAGAAAGAATACACAAAAAGACTTAATTAGATTTCCAGAAAAAACAAATTGATTTTGTAGATTGTCAACTTCAGTGTGAGTTCTTGTAAGAGCTAAACAAGAATAAAACAGTAGGAATTGAAACAATTAGAATTGCTAGGCATTTTAAGCAAAGTAGGCTCAATATTTTTTTTTTAAATATTTATGAAACTGGAAAAATACACTTAGATTCAAATTAAAGTAAAATTATTTATTCTGTCAAAGAAAAGAGAATCAGATGAATATGAGATCCATCACACTAAAAATTTTAACATCTCATATCCTTTCAAAACACCAAGAATAATTATTACAAGAGGTAAAATAATAAAATAAAACAAGAGAAGAAGGAAAGTTAGATAACACCATTAAACTTTCTGGAAAGGTGTGTTATAAGAAACTGTGCCCTCACATTAATCTAAAAAAGTACACTGAAGATAAACAAAATTAACCACATCATAATGTTTGATCTTCATAAAAAATATTTGCTGATATAGAAAGCAATTGTAGATAATCTGAAATGAGTCACACCTCCCTCCTGAAAATGACTGCCTTGCCAGGCTTACTAGGGAAAGTAAGAGGTTGAAATTATTTCTTGTTATCCGCAATCCTGAGCTAAATATACAGTCATATGTATGCCGAGTCCCATATCAGCATGCCAAGGCACTGAAATATGGTGATATTTGGCCCTGTAAATTAAATCCTGTTCAGTGAACATAATTACTCTCACAGAAGGTAATTTTTACTAGAACCTCTTTTAGCTCACTGCTTCAAATTTCTCATGACATAAGAAAGTATGATAGAAAGTTTAAATCAACAAATTAATACATCCACTCTCTATTACGGAACAATGTACTAAAGTAAATACATTGCTTACAACTCAGCAGGGGGATATGTATTTGTGTATTTGTATATATACACATGAGGTGTGTTCAAAAAGTAATGAGAATTTTGAAATTCACAGGTTGTATTAGTCCGATTCTCAGGATTTTTTCATTGTTATATTGGTAAACATGTCTGAAAAGTATCTGTACATTTTTAGCCAAATTGGATGTTCAGTCTGTTGTCAGCTATCAAAAGGATAACATGTGTTTTGGTACAATCGACAATTTTTTATTTGTATAAATAATGGATCAGAGAATTTGCATTAAATTTTGCTATAAAATGGAATGAAGGGAAGCAATGTTTTAAAAATGTTAAATATTGTTTTTGATGAGTCTGATGTGAATAAAGCAAGGGTTTACAAGTGGTAAAAGCATTTTCAAGAAGGTTGTGAAGATACTGAAGATGATGAGCACCCTACACATCCCAGCACATCAACAACCAATGAAAATGTGGAAAAAGTGAGAGAATTGATTATGTAAAAAAAATAAATTAAATTAAATATAATCTAATTTTAAAAGTTAAAATTAAAATTTTTATTCTTCAACACAGAAAATTCTTTTTGTTGTAATTTAATGAGTAAATGAAAAACAAATATTGTGACCTATTGTTTCTTTTTTTCCTAGCCACAAAACAAAGTGTCCTCATTATCACCCAAACACAATATTTGTAAAAAAAATTTAAAAGATTAACCTAAAAATTACACAAAAGCAATATATAAACACACAATTGATGGAAAATATCCATGTTGTATGCCAAAAGCGAATTAAAAACAATTAAATACAACCGTTAAAATTTAACTTTGAACAAAAATACCATCTGGCATACGCCAAGTGACATAAACAGACGACATGACATTCAAAGATTGAATAATCAACTTTTTGAAACCAGATCTACAGCCTTATGAAATCCTAAGACATTTGATAAGTCTATCATTACATAAAATATTTCTGACGTTAGCCCCAAATTTAAATTTCTGACACAGTGCCGCATAACAGATACAGTCCACTAGTATGTGGTATACCATCAGTTGGCAGTTACCACAAACAAAATGGGTGCTACATCAGTTTGAGTCATCAGATATCTATGAGTGCGCCTAGTGGAATGGAATGCAATGTTGGCGGGAGTTTATTTCTCCCTACGGATCGCAGAACCTGGACAGAGTCCCTTGCTGCTGGATGATTCTATCGAGCGTGTTTTTTAAGGTTTATTTTTAAATGACGGGTCTAATTTTTCAAGTTTTGTCTTTTTTTAGTATTTTGTGTTTTAAGGACAGATTTAATTGCATTCCAATCCGTTGTTAAACCAGCGTTATCGAACCCATTTTATGGGCCGACCGCGGAAGGCTAGGCTTATGCAACCTGTCCTCCCGACGTAATTCCTCTTTACACCGTCCACTGAAGTCCTTTCGGTGCTAACGCTTCATAGGCTAGCAAGAATACGCCACAACGGGGCACTAACTATCTGGAGGGAGCAATGCGACCCCTTCTCCGGAGGAGTCACAATTGCTGGTTTAATTTAATTTATATGCAAGTGTTAAAGGAGAGGTTAGGTAGAAGTTCTTCATCCACTTCTGTTATGGCTGGCGCCTAGTGTGTCCTATTCACAAATGGCAAATAATAACCTCCTCACAGCAATTATTCCCACATGAAAAGCTCCAGGATGACAGTATCTTTATTAACTGAACAAAGTTTAATATTGATGGTAGCATTCCATTCACTCTGCCACTCATCATGAACCACACTCTTCAGAGAACAAACAAGATTCAAAACAACACGACTGGTGAAAGCAGGCTGCAAACAAGCCTCTTTTGCAGCATGATCAGCACTCTCATTGTCTGAAATAATAATATGGCTGGGGATCCAGCAGAAGCTCACAGCTGTATTATGTTGAGTCATTTCAGAAATGGTAAACTATATATCACAGACAAAAGGGTGTCTGTGCAGCAAGTATAAGAGGTAATTGTATATTTAGAGATAAGATGAGGTGATGAGCTCTGATGGCTAGTGGAGAAGTAGATCTTGGCTTTTCCTCATATCAATTTACATGCTGAATGGAGAACACCGCATCAAAGGTAGGATGAACGGGTTGGGCTTTAATGCAATCTATATAAGCCCAGATCATTTGGTTTCTATTCCAGTGAGATGGGTTACCACTATCCACTAGTAGATTTATCAAAGGGCTTGAATGAACAACACCTGTAGCCAGACAGATAAATGAATTGTGAACTGCATCTTTAGAGTAGTGGCTCATGTCAACAGCATGCCACACAGCCATAGTTTAAACGGGAATAGACCAGAGCTCAATAAAAATGCAACATGCATACACGATCAGCTCCCTAATGCGCATTGGATAGAACTCTCAGCATGTCTAGCATTTCTTAAACATTTTACCTTCAACTCCTTTAAATGTTTTACCCACATCAGTCAATGGTCAAACGACTGGAGGGGCATGATTCATTTTTACCAGGTTTCAGTACAAGAATCACCAATGCTTCTGACCGAGAATCTGGAAAAACGTGATCAGAAAATATTCTATCATAGATATACAAAAGATGTCATAATGCAGCATCCGAGAGGTGAGAAAACATACTGAGCCTAATGTTATCATTTCCAGGGAAAGTGTAACGACAATACTCAAAGCACACCTTAGCTCATCAAAATAAATGAATGTTTAATTCATTTTGTAAAGTTCCAATTACAAATGGAAGACTTTCTACCTGACTTATACCTGATAAACTCATGACAATACGATGATGTAAGCAAAACTGCCATAAACATGTTTCCAAACGTTTTTACCACATCCAATGGCATGATTATGAGGATGCCACTGTTTTCAAGTCTAATTGGATGCAGACATTGTAGTGATCAACACAGAGCCAGAACTTTTCTCCATACAACAGATGATGATGGTGTTGTCCAAGAAATGGAATTGACATAATTCAGCAAAAACTTTTGTTCAGCACACCAAAACACTCAACTGCAATCAGTCCTCGCATTACAGAAGGCACAGAGCTATTCAGTCCTAGGTCTTCAATTGAAATTACATAATGCTCTGCAATGATCCCTTAGTGCATGAGTGCAGCCTTCATCCCACAAAGGAACAACAGACCACATTGGTTTTCCAGATGATAAAGGGAAGAATTTAATCACACTATCAAGAATTTGGTGTTTAAACTTGGCAAGTTGGTGGATCACACTACCACACTCTTTGTCATATTGGCCAAAGTAATCCTTGTACCCGACCCAGTTTGCTTTCTGAACCACCCATTTGTATGGCCAACACCGAGGTATTAATCAACTGAGACAATCAGTTTATGATTGCTTCCATAGAAAGTTTTGGAGATACACCAGGTAAGACGTGGGTGTAGAGTTGCTAAACATAAAGACAGGTCGATGTACTAAAATGTACCTGATGAAATGATACAAACATGTAAGATCCATTGTTCAATTAGCAGAAGTCTAAGTTTTGTCTCAGTCGATCAACTGTAGTGCCTTGGGAAGAACATCATGATGAACTCCAAGAATGGTGACGGGCCATTGAAATCACTAATTATTAGCCAGGGTAAAGGAATCTGAAAACAGACAGAACAGATCATCCTCACTGTTATCAGAATTTGGTGGAAGGTATAAGTTGCAGATATTCATTTTAAATGGTGCCAATATCTTCACTAAGACTGCAGGGATGTTTGTCACAAGCGGAATAAGCATGGCTAACACGATTTCTTCAGGAAAATAGCCACTCCTTCAGGTTCTTTATCCTCAGTTTGATGGCAGCCGCGAAAGGACACATCATCCTATGGACAGAGGAGGAGTAGTAAAGGATTTTCTTCCTTCAGCATGATTTCAATATTCTCACAGAAAGAACGGAGACAGCAAACATTCCATTGAATAATATTTGTAGCCATATGAAACACTTTTTTCTGTTGCATGCAGATTATTTGTCAAATACTATCTGATTTTTCTTTTTGAATTTTATAACATTTTGTATTTTATAACGATTTTTTTGTAGATACCTTCAATAGGATCTTAGTAGTTTGCTGCGTTGCTGCAATGGTCATTTTATTTGGTGGTGTACCAACTGAAGTGATTTTCAGTGCATTATTGTTGGTCTTTACACTAAAGACCGAATGGAAAGACAGACTTCCACCAAAACTATCCTTCTTCTTGCCAGTACTCAACGCTGCAACAGCAGAGGTACTTTACCTAGTCCGTCAAAGCCTGGAGCAACTTCGTTAGTTTTTGCTTCATGCTGATCATTGATAGTTTCTTACAATTGTTGCAAAAATGAAGCTTACTTCATTGTTGTGAATTATTACATTTAGTGTTTCATTTAATCTCATATGAGAATTTATTATGCTCAGTTAGAAAATTAATTTTGTCTACCTTTACCAAATTTTAAGCCACTTTTGTAATTTACAACTATTTTTACTGCTTGGATTTCTCTTGTATTCTGTTTTTGTTGTCGTTTTGTTTTATTAATTGTTTTTTTGTTGATGTTTTTGTCCATTGTTTTGTTTCAATCTTACTGTGTTGTTATTGTTCCATATAATATTTTTATGTTCAGTACTGTGTGTTGAACTCACTTTTACCTTCTACAGGTAGATAGTTCAGTTCCTTTGTTTAGTTTGGTCCTTTCAGTCATACTTAAGACTCTGTAAGATGTGTTTTGTTTTAAGTTCATTAAACTGTAGTACACCGATGGGAATGTCACTCATGTTATTCGCATCAGTGGCATCCTGGCTGAGGTGGACTGGAATGTGTCAAAAGCAGAGGTTTTGAAGATGAGCTCCAGTAAAACCCATAAGGGCTAGAAACAGACGGGATGGTGGGTGTCTTCCCCTATGGGGTCAGGATGAATTAATTTTTTCTGTGCTACCTTCTAACATTCCTATTAACATGTTACTTAGTAAAAAGGACAGGGTTACACTTTTAATGATGAGGGGCTTTAGTACTAGAGTTTCATATAATGAAGTTTGTGAATTTTTCAATGCAACTTTTAATAATTGTAACCCTATTTCAAACCATCAAATGAAGAAGAAACAAGAAGCATTAATAATAGGGGAAAACCAGGGAGGCCTAAATTTGCAACAAATAATAAATTATTAAAAATTATGCAAGAATTTACTGAAAAATCCTTATTCCTCAACTCAAACAGCAGCACAAGAACATAACATTAACCAAAGTTCAGTGATTCAAAGAATAAAAATGAAAATCTCAAATCCTGCAAAATTCATCTGGTGCAAGACCTTAATGAAGATGACTAAGTTCGAAGACTTGAGTTCTGCAAAATATATTGAACAATATTTCTGCAGATCCTAATTTATTAAACAAAAGATTTCAGGCTTCAATTCTATATCATTCCAAACATTCAAAATATTGTTGGCCCCAACTTCCAAAACATTTGGTTCCAACAAGATGGTGAGTTTAACTTATCTACTTACTGTGTTTTGCACAGTTTATATTTCATTTAATATTAAATTATACTAATACAGTGGTCAAAAGGTTAATGTATTGCCTTTTGAATATTAAAAATATATATTTATTTAACTTACACCCCCTCTAACCAATTTTTTATAACTGAGATACCTGAATGCGGTTTGTGGCATTCTTCCTTATACTGAGGGGTTACTTTAATGAACGTATATTTCACTCTTTTTTATTTTTGAGCGCCAGGGGATTGGGGGACAACTCAAACATTTTAAATGGGACCAATGGTCATTTAATACATCATTTAAAGAGCTTGAGATGAGAAAAATGATACAATTAAAAGTAAATTCTGATGCCCAATCCAAATGGCAGCCAACAGTGTAGTTGTTTCATATAGCTATATAGGTAATCTGATTTTCTCTTTAGAAATCTTCTCCAATAAGTAATATTACCTTAGTCGGTCCCAATTTAGACTATTCAGTATTCAGGTGGGGGTAGGGAGCAGGTGCATCTCAAAAATTTTATATGGGACATATGGACATGTGATACATGTTTTAAAGGTCTTAGTGAGACAAGCAAAATGGTACAAAAAATTAAATTCTAACTATTTAAACCAAAATGCGACCACAAATGTCATATGTTAATTAAAAACTGAAAAAATTAATTTTTTAAAACTTTTCAAATAATTCTTTTAATTAAACTTACATTCTTAAATTTAAAAATATATATATATATATATATATTTTATTTATAAGAATCTTATATGTAATATAAGAAACTTTTAGAAAGTAATTTTTATAACAGCTGATCAACAACTATACAAAGTTATAAATTTTCAAAATTGATATTCATTGTTGATTATGTGATAAGCTGCTAACAAATGTTAAGTACTAATTTCACCGGGGTAACTGAAATCCAAATGAAAGCTTTCACTACCCATAATTCGCAAACGAAGCATTTTAAGACATGTTTGTATGAACTTTTCAATTGCTTTCATGAGAAGAATAGGTTATGAAAGTCCCACAAAAACATCAGATACATCCTGTATATTGTAATGAAAATACTCATTTTACGATGATACAATTTTGGGTATGCCTTTCTCAAAGTAAATCGAATGACTCTCTCATCTATTATTCAACTCAAAACTAGACATATTTTGTTAGTTGAATACAATTCAACACTTTCAGACCTAAACCTTAATAATGTGACTGGACTTGAAGCCTGTGCATTTTTCAGGTATCTAAAAAAAATTATAATAAAGCTAATGCGTGTACATAATCTATTTTATATACGTTATATCATCTATATATTATAGTATATATACGTAGTATAGTAGTTATATAAACTATACGTTATATCATCTGAATGAGAAAGAAATGAACTATCATTAAACATAAAATATTTGTTATAGATTACTTACAAAAAAACTGTCACCATCTACATTTTCTTCAAATTTTATAAAAACAAAAAAATACCACAAGAGCGCATAGTACTAATCAACAAGCATACAAGATTGTTGTAATCACTACAAATAATGACATTATATACTGTCTAAAAGATAAAATTTCACACTTTATAATGATAAAAAATCAAAAATTTATAATAATGAAAATAAGTTACAGATTTTTGAAAATGATTTGTTTTTCAGTACGTTTTTAACATCTCTTGTATCCTTCCATTTTACACACAATAAATGTGTTTCATATTTTAGATATTACATTTTCTTCTGACAATCATAAAATAAATCAGTGTAAAAAAAAGTTACCCTAATTATTTATTATTCATATAATTTTATAAGCATAGTTCTCCAACGTAGTTTCTAAATATATTTACATTAGTTTTGTTAAGTTTTTTTTACATACAGTAATTAGCCCTAGTGATGCAACTAGCAAGTAGTAACAAATCTAAAGCAAGTAGGTAAGCACAACGGAACTGAACAGTCGGGGCACCACCAACTTGTTTTTTTTCCCCAGACTTCCTGTAGAAGGTTTTATTTTCTCTAAACATACTTTGCAGACTCTAGTTGGTTGACTTTTCTTCTCAGTTGCAGAGATTTTGTCTAGAAAATGGCATCCTGACAGGTTTGAGGTAATTGCAGCGGGAGTTTCAACCTGACAAAGAGCTGCACCTTTTTTTGCTAAATTAGTGCCTATTTGTAATAAAAATTTTCAAGACTGCACTTATTCCTTTGAAATGGTGGTCTTGTGGCATGATAAAGATATAGGCATTTATCAAAGACATAGTAAACAGATGAAAGAAAGGTTTTTTCCATCATTTCATCTGTTTACATTTGAATGGGTAATATGCAACAAACTGATTAAATCTATCAACACCAGTTTTGTAAAAATTATACTTGCATATAAGCATCAGACTTTGACATTATTATTTCTCACCCTTTCATTTTTACAGTGATTTCAGTTGTTGTCATTTGGTGTTGTGTAGAAAGCACAATAACATCTCTTGTATACTTCCATTTTACACACAATAAATGCTGTTTCATATTTTTTTCTCTTTTTTTTTATTTTTAATTTTTTTTATTCATATTTTAAATATTACATTTTCGTTTGGCAACTCTCTTCTATTAGGCATACAGGTGCCAACAGTGGCAGTTTTGTTATCCCATAAGAAATCAAAGACAGCAGGAGATGAATAAAATGTATCCATAAAAACACAATGACCCTTATTAGGTACTTTTGCAATAATCTCTGAAAAGAGAAATAAGAAATAATTGCATTGTCTTCAGTGCCTTTACCATTATACACCTCAATATTCAGTACATACGCTGTTGCTGCATCACTTATAACAAACAGTTTTATTCCATATTTATCAGGTTTATTTTTTATATAAAAATGAAAATAAATCCTGCCTCTAAATCCACAAATACCTTCATCAAAATTTAGATTTCTATAAGGAGAGAATGAATTGGGGAACGCAACAAATAAATAATCTAAATAAGGTCAAATTTTATGAAGTGGATCATGGCCAGGCTGATCTCGTGGTATGTAAAGGCTGTTGTAATTTATATGTAAATTTGATAAAATAGCTTTGAATCTATCTCTGGACATAACAGAGCCTGGAAACAGTAGAATTATTAAAACTATTACTACCCTAGTAATCTCTAATTTTGGGTGAAGAATAATTGAAAAAAATAAGTAAATTTAATGCATTTTCACAGCAGTCCATTTGCTCCATACACAATTTACTTTTAGTTTATTGGTTCTGTGCAGATTATCTATAAGATTTTGCATATTTATTTGTCTCTTATTTTATAAATTTGGAAATATTTTCTGCAGAAAATATATAAAATGCATATAGGGGTGTAGAAGTTTCATCCAAAGGTACAGTAACTCCACATATCTCTTCAAAATTAGGTAAAGTAAGTAAATAATCATCAAATGACCAGCCTACATCTGTATCTGACAATTTCGTTTTTTTCTTAGCACTAGTATCCCTTTTCTTTCGCTTATTAGTACGCCTTGCAGTTATAGGAGAAGTAATTATTTGTGGTTGGGGGCAGTGGAAAGGCCAGGCTGTGAAATAACATCAGTCCTAACCTCCATTTCATCTTCATCATAAGATGAAGTAATCAGGTTGATATCGAAGTTTGAGTCTCTATCTTCATCATCAAACTCAAAATTTTCAGAACCTGAATCAAAACAAACTCACCTATTTCTTCAGGTTGAGTTTCAAAACTTTTATTTTGTTTATTTCCTTCACCATTACACCTGAAAATATCGGTATCACATACATCCCATACAACATTGTCAGACCAATCTGCTTTTTGTTTATCCGGTAAATCACAAATATTTACAATAAAAAAAAACACTCCACATACAATATAAAATGTTAAAATAAAAAAAAAAGAATAGAATAAAGACCAGAACACAAATCAAAGCATGTAAACATACCCAGTAACCTTACGTTTTATTAACTAAAGCGCTCTTGAACATGAGGTGTTTTTATTGTTATTAGCCAAAACATCTGCTAGATTGCATTCAAATTCATACAGAATCATTATAACGAACTACTGAAGGAGTCTAAGAGACCTAGCAACGAGTGTAAGCCATCACTGTTTACGACAGATTTAAATGTAGCAACCCAACATATGTTCAAGCTCCGGCCTAATGAACAAAATCACCTGTCAGCATATACTAGGCCTGAAAGTGTTAATATAGCTTTATAAATGTACATTAAATTATATATTTTTTCTTCTTTCCTTCTTTTGTAATTACAAAGGTGTTGCATAAACTAAAGCGAATTATGCATTTGATTTAATCAGATGTGTAAATATTTAAGTGTATTTTAAATGAACTGTATTTTTAATGTAAATTACTTCATAATTTACATTAAATGGATATTGAGAATATTCATTTTTTGTAAATGGATTTGTTTACACTATATACATCGAGCTACACATGTACCTGTGCTGCATTTTAGCGCACCTTCTTAGCAAATGTTTAATAGCTTAGAGAAAAAATTATTGCCTTTGTTTTTTTCTGTAGTAATCATTTAAATTTAATTAAATTATAAATATAATTATTATGGATAATTCGAACATCATATGTTATATGAATTAAAACTTTTTATTTAACATTATTCCTGCATGATTAACGTAAGAAAGTAAAAATTGTTTATTACTCCAATTACTTCAAATCCAACCGGTTAGTTCTCTCCATAGTTATTATCACCATCAGCAGAACATTTTTCTCAAAACATGTGGTTAAATACATAAAATACAAGTTTTTAACAACTTTAAGAACTTCAAGAAAAACATCTGGATGATGAACCAACCATCTGTAGCACTGGCTGTAAAGAATCCAGTATATGTAATAAATTGTTTTTTTTTTTTTTAATATATAATTTCATGTTAATGATAAATGTAGAGTTTTCTTTATGCTGTATAAACCTGATGCTGTAACCCACCAGGTTGGTCTAGTGGTGAATGCATATTTGCAAATCAGCTGATTTCGAGAGTTCCAACGTTCAAATCCTAGTAAAAGCAGTTACTTTTATATGGCTTTGAATATTAGATCGTGGATACCGGTGTTCTTTGGTGGTTGGTTTCAATTAATCACACATCTCAGAAATGGTCAACCTGAGACTGTAAAAGACTACACTTCACTTACACTCATACAAATCATCCTTATTCATCCAGCACATATTTTAAACAGTATTTTCATATTCCCTCTTAGTAAATGTTTGAAACTTTTAATTTCTTACAGATTGCTGTTTTTTAATTATAATTGTTTAAATGAAATCTACATTTAAAATTATTTTGACTAACCCACCAGGGTTAGTCTAGTGGGTTGACTCATCATCACAAAATCAGCTGATTTTTGAAGTAGAGTTCTAAAGTTTGATTCCTTGTAAAGGTAGCTGCTTTTATAAGGATTTGAATGCTAGACTGTGGATACTCTTTGGTGTTTTTGGTTCTTTGGGTTTCAATTAACCACACCTCTTAAAGAGTGGTTGACCTGTGTCTGTTCTAGACTAAATGTTTATCAGTACATTTACACTTGCACTGCTCTATGCCTGCAGTTATCTCAGGTCTGGAAAGCTGATAGTAGTAATTACATCTGCTTATACACACACATGCACATGCACGCATGCATGCACACACACACACACCTAGACCTGGCAGTAGCTGGAAAACCGGTTGGAGAAAACAAAACAATGGGGACCTGGATTTTTTATATGCCTGGATTACTTTAACAGTTTATTAATTAAATTTAACACTATAAAAAGTATAGTAAAAATAGTCTTTTAACAAAAGAAAAAATTAATGGGGTGATGAAAATTCACCATAACAAACTCTTACATAAAAATTACTCTGAAACAATTACTTTCAAAGGTCCATTCTTGCAGTAGTTTCACTGATAGCTGAACTAATGAAAACCAAAAATCAAACTGTAAATAAGATAAGATCATCAAATTTGATGGTCTTGATTTCATTATGGGTGCTAAATTGGAAATAAGCTGATCACAACAAAGTTCATGAAAAAATGACAAAAGAATAAAGTAAGCAGTTAAAAGTTGTAAAAAAAAAAGTTAAAAGTTTAACAAAAAAGAGTAAAGCTATAATGAAAAAATCTGATCCTTGACAGAACCAAAAGCTGACAAGCTGGCCAAATTTAATAAATTTATTAAAAAGAAGCCCAAAAACATAAAATAGTACTATAGAAAAACCTTTCCCATTACTTAAAAAAAAAAAATTGTTATCACAACACACAATTCAAACTGCACAATATAGAGAAAAAAATTACCGTTTTAGCACCAGTCATCTCACGAAGTACACTTTGAATTTTATCTCCATCCTCTCGATGATCTAACTCAATAATTGTACAATTCTTTTTCATATTATGGAAAACCTAGGAACAAAAATAAGAATTGTTCAATGAAATGTCTGCAGTAAAGCCTTTCATCATAACAGAGTCCTAATTATCTAACCTAATGATATTTGGCAAAATCATCCAAACATTCCGTTTCAACTGATGCTATCATAAATAATTAGTGAATCTATTTCATCACTTATGTCTGAAGGGTCTCTCACCAAGTAAAACAACGTGCAAATTAATTCGAGCACAAGGAATTCTACATTCCACCTACATTGCTTGACCACACCCATTCTTTAAGTCGCCTGTGTAATGTGAGGTTATTCTCTTTTACTTAGCAATTTTCATTACGTAAATAGTGTTTTACGACAATTTTATTTCATTTTTTTATTACAAAATCATATTTTCATATTTTTTGTTCTGGGAGGAAATCTAATAATGGACATAATTCCAAGAAACTGTACAAAAATTGTTTCTATTTTTGAGCATACCAGATTAACACAACAAATAACTCCTGAGCGTGGTGTTGAACTAGGATAGTGAATGCTTTTTTAAAATATTTTAAAGAAACTGGTTCCCTTTCACATCTCAGGAAAGGCAAACATGGCCATAAAAGAAAAACTACTCCAACTCAAGATTGATTATATGTGAAAAAAAGTAAACTTCATTCAAAATTATCTGCTGTAAAAATAAATCAAGAATTAGCAGCCAGTGGAACAGATTTGACAACCATGAGAGGCTAACTTCTTGCAGCTGGGCAGAAAGTGTCAGCCAGCTAAAAGCAGTTTTAGCGCCAGCAACATGAAAAAAGGGTTATTGTAGGCCAAAACACATGCTAACTGGACTACAGAAGTTGAAAAAATGTTATGTTTTCTGACAAGTCATATTTTTATGTTTAAACATATGCCCGTGGGTTCCACATATGGAGCCCTTTGTTCCATATCTTAGAAAAGCATCAGATGAAAATACATCACCAGCTCATGTCCAACAATCGGTTAAACATGTCCAGATAAATATTTTTTTTGTTTTTTTTACATCTGAAGGCCCTTGTTCATTACCTCCAGTGGATGGTATTTTGAAAAGTGATGGATATATCACAATTCTGAAGAAATAGGTTGCGATACAATTTCAAAACAAATTCTCATAAGGCAATGGAGTGTTCCAACAAGATTTGGCACCATGCCACAGTGCCTAAGAGTGAAAAACGTTTTTGAACAACGAAACAAAGTGCTGGCATGGCCAGGCAACGCCCCTGACTTAAACCGAATTGAAAATCTTTGGACAATAGTCAAAAAACTCAAAAATGAATTGTACAACAAAAACTGACCTATTAAAGGAATACTGGTAAAACCAAAAAAGTGTGAAATACACTTGTAGAATCAGTGTTAAATCATGTACATGAAGTGACTAAGAATAACGGAGGACATATTAATTACTAGATATTCAGAAATTGTACAGTATGATTTTTTTCTAAGAAAAGTTATTTTTTATTAAATAACAAATGTTCGGATTAATCTGCATACTATTGATAATAGTGAAAAGGGTACTTGTTTGTTATTGCACCGCCTCTTTTTGTGATACAACTTCTTTGTCAAAAAACTATTAACATATTATAACAATGTATTAAACAAAAAATATGTCTGTTAGCAAGTGAAGTAAGTGTAGGTTGGTTGTTTAGATTACATTGAATATGTGTACTGACATATCATTATCATACGTATATCAACATAACATAACCAACCAAACATAACCTCGCTCACTAATCTCCTACAATTAACATTAAATATGCATATTATACACTATTTAATATTAATTAAATGAGATTAGCTAGAGAAGCAAGTATAGGTTATGTTGATATACATACAATTCGTCAGTACACAAAGTCAACATAATCTAAAGTTTGTAATTTTTATTTTTCATTAAAAAATGTACTTTTTCCACCTTAAACATTATTATTCTTTCTCATAAAATCTGAAGAATCTGCATCAAAAAGTGCCAGTGCAATCAAACTATCATAAAAAGAACTGAGCAAGAGTTAAGATTACAACATAATTCAGAGAAAATAACAGAAAGGTACTGTAATAAAAACATATACATATCTAGTAATATGTATGCTTGACATACATATTACTATTTAACAGTACCCATATAGAATGACTTTAATACACAATTTCAGAAGTACATGTTTATAATACTACTTCATAAACATTTGCAATACTTTAATGTATTTATGTATTGTATAGTACACATAACCAAAACTTTTATTTATTTTTTAATTTGATTGTGTATATTACATACCCGATGCTTTTATTAACAATATTTAAAAAGTATTTCTATTTACCTATATGAACTGCAAGCAAAAAAAAATTAAAAAATACTAATTAAATTGTTTGGAGTTATTTACTATTTATTTGGACATCAATCATCACTACACTCTGCTATCCAACTTTTATGGTTAGTCAATATGCATTGTTTAGTCCAGGTTTGGCATAACAATCAGGACACTACACTTACAATGAATATTTCATACTTAAAAGAACTTAAGAAACTATATTTATTGTAATATCAGATGTGCAAGGATAAACATATCAGAATTATACGTATCATAACACTGCTAAACATACTATTTTATTACAATAAAATGTCTTAACATATTCATAAATATAAGAAGTAACTTTCAGTAAGATAGGTTTTAAGTAAAAACAAAACTAATGAAACTAAACAAAATTTCTATTATCTATATAAAATTAATATTCATCACTTTCCTCATGTTATTGACTTCTAACCAATTCTTCACATTAACTGTTTATGTCTTTTTCATTTGTTAATTCTTTATAATTTTCAAACTTCTGTGAGGCAAACATTTAGGATTATGGCATAAAAAAAGATAATTGTTCAATGTCAAGAACAGTAGAAATGAATATTTTTAATGAAATCTTTAAAATTTTTTGAACTACTCAGGTTGCCATTAAAGAAAACATATTTCATGAACTTATTCTTTCATTTACATTTTTACACTGATAATGCTGTCGTTTAAGATTGTTGTTTATTTGTAAAAATGTAGGTATTATCGGATCTGTAGTGAATAAAGCTGTAGATTTATTACCATTTGAGGCACACTTCCTGGGTTACAATTATTGCGGTCCAGGTACAAAATTAGATAAAAGATTGAAGCATGGTGATATAGTCATTAAAGATTGATGTTTATTGTAAAAATGTTAAGAAAATATTAAGTTAATTTATTGGCTAGAATTCCAGCTGATGAAATGAGCGATACATTAAAAAATCATTACCCTGAAATTGCTGTTTATTGTAAAAAATGTAATGAAAAGATTGCTTTATATGAAATATTTTTGTCCCAAGAATTCCAGCTACCTAAATTCAGAAACAATGCTGACAATACAGATTGCTGTTTATTGTAAAAAAAAATATTTTATACAAAATATTTTGTATGCATCAGCTTTTATTATAAAAAATTCAATTAATTCCTTTGTTTCTTTATTACATTGTTACAGAAGATGTCTTGCTACCAGAAGATGTAAAGCTACCATCACGACACACATAGAAAACGGAGATTAAATCTATTGTTACAGAAATGATTCGCAAAAACAAAATGAAAAAATTAAAAGTAATTCATAAAACATAGTGTATTAGTTTTACATTGTTAACTTTTAATATAGATATTTATAAAATAAGTCTAATGTACTTAAAATTGAATAATTTTGTTGATTTTCCAAAATATGCTTACGAACAAAGCACAGGATGTATTAATACATCCTGTGCTTTGCATACATTAAAATGATCTCAAAATAAAACTTTAAATAAAAAATATATTGAACATATGGCAAAATTGTCCAAATTAACTATACATAATTCGCAATATAAAAATGCAGCGTCAAATATATTGCTTATGAATTGGTATATCAAAAAGAAAATTTAAAACAAAAGAAATCCTCTTTTAAAATGAAATTCGTTTATGTTTAACATAAATCAAAATGATTATACGTATGAAATAGTAGTTGAATTGTATAAAAATTTAAAACCAATAATAAATTTTTTTTATAATAAATATTCTTTATGTATTAGATTGCAAACAATCTCCGCATTTGAAGAAAGAAATTTACAGTTCTAACCAGATAATACCTCTCACAGAAGATTTATATAAAGCATGTCTATATAACAAAACCACAAGTGTATGTAAAAAACAGTTACGAATTATGACATCTTTATAATTAAACGTTTTATTATGTTTAGATCTTGAAAGCGTAATGTTGTATATTAATCACTAAATGGAAAACTGTGTGCCTGTTGAAACAAAGCATTTATTTACTGGAATTTGTAAGCAAATTTCTAAAATTGCTTTTTCTGAAATATATCAACAAAATATATTTTTATCTCTAATTAATCTGTTAAAAGATAAAGATTATGAACCGCTACTAGATGAAATTTTACATACATATTGTAATATAAAATATAAAAAGCATACAAGCAATATATTGAATGACAGTACAAACTCCAATGATATTTCATTATTTGCAAATACAGCAATCAATATAGATACAATTGATGTTTATTCATCAAAATATCAATTCCCTTTTCATATAAAACAAAATAGTAATTTTTAATTGGTCGGAAATAAAAATCAAAATGATAATAATATTATTGTTTTCAATTTATTAACATGAAGTCAAATTCCTTTACATGAATATTCTTAAAATGTAATCTTCTTCAAGTATATCATAGATATCACAAAAATTTACGTCTTCCGTATGACAGTATTACAGTAAAACATATATCATTTTTAGATGTGCAATTTAATAGTTTTTATTCAAGTAATACCGTATCATATAATTACATAAAAACAAAAGATCTAATATAACGGTACATTTTTAAAAAATTTAATAAATACAAACAGAGAGAGATAAACATAAATATAGAAATATAATCTCTAAAAAACACAGAAAAGTGCAAATAATAAACACTAAAAAACAAATTATGTTAGTTAAAAGACAATTACAAATAACTTGTACTGAAAAAACAAATAAATTTTGTGAAGATGTTAAAAATGTTATAACATTATCAATACCGGATAGTTTACTGTTTACAGATTCTAATTGATATTAATTAGACTGTACTTAAACATTTTAACATCGATCCACTGTAGCCAATAATCTATTTGAATAAAAATAATTTTTTATATATATATTTAATGATCTTACACAATCAGATTTGAATGAAATTAATCAATCTAAAGATCCTTTATATTCATATATATGGGAGTATTGATGTTCCAAATTAAATTGTACATATTTAGGTAATGAATGAAATGTAGATTTATAACATTATCACAAAATTGCATTCATTAACATTTATCAAAAACTCTTTTGATAACCATGAAGCAATATCAAGTAATAATTTCTTATATACATACATTCCGGTAATTATTTTAGTTATTAAAAAAACTAAAAAAATTTAGTTTTTTGATAACCAGCCACCTTTTACAGCCACCTTTAACATTATAAAAAGCCAAGGCTAGGATTCCAGTTTTGGCTTGATTCATCTAACCTTAAAAATTTAGATTTTTGTATCAATAATATACTTGAATGAGAGTAAATGTTGAAAAGATTGCTGTTTATTGTAAAAGATGTGTTGAAAAATTTACTTTATATGAAATATTTTGCTCTCGCAAATCTGCGGGGCCTAAACTGACATACATTAAAGCATCATTAACACTGAAACATTGATCCACTGTAACCAATAATGTATTAGAATAAAAATAAAATTTTTTTATATAAATATTTAAGTGATCTTACACAAAAGTGATCTTAAGTGATCTTCAGATTTGAATGAAATTAATCAATCTAAAGATCTTTATATTCATATATAAGGGTATTGATGTTCCTTATTAAATTTTACATGTTTAGATAATGTATTAAATGTAGATTTATAACATCAACACATAATTGCATTGTGATTGAAAAAATAAAATAAAATCTAGCTGAAATAAAAAGTTTTATTTTTTCCGCAATGACTTTTTTAAAACATTTTGTTAAACAGGCACTCTTTTTTTGCTTACTTGGTCCAAGTACTTAAAACCGACATGAAAACACATCTAATTGGTGAACAATTGTAATGATCATATGGTATTGCGGTTAACATTCACTATACGTAAAAGTAACATGCAACTTAAGTAAAACAATTGATATGTCATGAATCTGGTGTAATTAAACAGATTAAGGCGACAGGCAGCCGCATCCCGTAGTCAACTGGTTCGAAACCCAGCCAGTTGTTTTTTTTAATCTTTAATATATGCAAAATGTAGATTGAAGTCCGAGGCTTTTTTATTATAAAATTAAATTCATTTTTTGATTCTTTATTACAATACCATGCTTTAAATTGTTTCCCACCATTTTCACTTAAATTTTGTAATGATAAAAAAACCCATATTTGTACTGATAATTAGCTTAAAATCGGCAAAAATACCATACAAACAGTTATCTTTTATTTGTTTGTAATATACATCAATTAATATGATTCTGGACATGCATAGAAAAACTGTAATTTACATTAAGTAGAGATCAAAGATCAATGCTATTGTAATATCTATCTAAACCAATATATATAAAAAACTAATTATTATTTCATTTAATGAATGATTTACAGCTGTCATATAAGAGATAGGATTCCCCATGATGTCGTCAGCAAGAGTCTGTTATATTTAATGTACATCCCAAAACATTCGAACACCAAAATCATTATTGTTATTTAATGTACCTTTCTAGTATTTATTTTTCAATAAATATGCTCTTTCACCTTGGAAATTTTACTGAAAACATACCTCAGGTTCAGATGTCAAAGAAGGCATAAACAAAATAATCGAAATGACATCTGAACCCAAGGTTTACAAACTATTACATATCATCAGTGTGCATGAAATTCAAAATCAAATCAAAACATTACACAGGATTTTTTCATTCTTCCAAAACAAACAACACTTATTGTAATAAAAATGGTATATAATTTGTAATTGTGTTGTATTTAAAAAAAGGCTGGCAAATATTGCATGACCTTTGACTGGCTTGACAGCCATGCCAGTCAAAGGTCATATTTTATTTTACAAATCTGTAAAAAGTAGTACTGAAAGATCATACATTTAAAAAAAGTTGTAAAATAAAAAATTCTACAAATTTAAAAAAATATATATATTAAAATAAAATAGTTGTAAAAGAAATTCTACAAAATTGTAAAATAAATAGTCAAAGTTATTATGAAATCTTGCACAATTTTTGCCTATTAAAAATAAAAACTCTTTTAATAATCCTAACATTCAGAAAAATTAATTTATATTATAATTACTGATATCAAAAAAACTGAAAAGAATTTTTCCATAATTTTAAAATTTGGTAGCCCAAGTATCGGAGGGATTTTTTTTATTAATTATGACAATTACCAAAATCAGATTTAAGCGCCAAATTTCCAATAAAAAAAAATGTTGATTTTAGAGGCTTCCTTACTCTATGGGGAAAATTTAGCGAAAATCTATTTATAAAGAAGTGATCCCTAACAAAAAAAAAAAAAACACTTTTCTAATAATATTCATGTTTTTAAGCTCAAGCTAAAAAGTTTGTTTTAAATTTGCTTAAACTTAAGCAAACTTAAGAAATTTGCAAAAGTAAAGTTAATAACACCCCTTTCAATAAAGACTATTAAAGAAAAGAAAATTTTCAAAAGCTATTCTGCATTTAGGTCGAGTCCATAATTGAAAAAAATTGTAGACATTGCTTGAGTCTAGTTTTATATATGAAATTTAAACTTTCAGAAGATTAAAAAAAAAAAAATTAAACTGAAGGGTGAAGAGCAAAAGAACAAAAACATATATTTCAGTTTTAAGAGGTGGGGAGGTTGTTTTTTTATTTTTATACATTACATTACAGATAACGGATTTCCTTTAATAAATTTTCTCTAAAATGCCTCTTAAAAAAATCAAAATTGGTTTTTTCCAATATCCCTCCACCCCCAAATGAATTTTGATGAAAAATTAATATGCTCAAATAAATAGAAATATTTGAGCCAAGTTTGAAGAAAATTGATTAGTTCAATCCTGAGATTTAAGGCCAAAAGCAGTGTGGCACAAATACATACATATATGTAATAAAGCATGCACACACATAATATGATTGTAGTCTAAATTAAATAGTTGGATCCTAAAATGTAAAGATTTGCAAAAAAATACTCCATTTTTGACATGATCACCATACTTTCCCCCTTAGTATACCTATTCTAGCTATATTCGACGGGAAAGTAATACAAGATTAATGTACCCACTTAGCAACTACATCTAATAAATTGCTCATGAATTTCTATAAAAGAATTGTATTTCTGCCACCATGGGCCAAATTACGGCTCAAACTTCACAGTTCACAGAATAAATAATTTTAGGACTAATAAATTGTTTGTCACGGCATCTAATAATAATAGTAAAACTGAACTAGCATACCCAACAGCTGACTACAGATATGAATATACTACGTACCAATTTATATTGATCTCAATAATAAACTGGCAATAGATTTCAAAGTGGATCTCACTTATTCTCCTGGTACATAAATGCATACTGTTCAGTAAAACTGACTGGGTATAAACTAAATCATGAAAAACTGTCAGAGTGGGATAAATTAGAGTTACTGTAAAAATTCAAGAGATATAACCAAACATGTATGTAAGTTTTTTCATTTCCTGAAATACAGTTAACAAAATGAAAGAAAACTGTTATTAATGAAATTCATCCATAATATCTATGAAAATTACTTATTACATACCACAACAAAAACACGACTTTATTAAAAAAAAAACTTATTTTTACTAGCTACAGGTCAACTTCACGCATTTGATTAGCCTCATCTTTCACAACTACCATATCTGTTTCTATTACTATGTTAGCAGTTGTAACATTTTATCTAGATTTACTAACTATTTAGATAAAATTACCAAAAATATAACTAAAATTTTAAGTCTTATCATACTGTTCAATCCACAAAGGATTTTGGTTTAGACTTTATTTATAATTCAGTAATTTTTATTAATTGACAAATTGTTTTTAAATAATTCCACAGTCTCTTAGAAAACTTAATTCTTCAGATGCCAAAAATATTTCAGTAAGATGCAGATCCAGAAAGTTTGGTGTTAAATGAAGTTTGAAAAAAAATAATCAGAATTTTATAAAAACTGTCACCTTTCACACCATTTAATACACTATTTTATTTCACTCTTACAGATTAATTTTTACCCAAGTGTAAGGTGGTTTTATTAAGCATCAGAATTCCACACTTTGCAATCTATTTGGATCATTTATCTTATACGTATGTGCATTTTTTAAATAAATATTTTTATGAACTCAATATAAAAATTATTTTAATCATGCTAAGAGAATAATCAAACAAAAATTACTTTAAGTACATTAATCTGAAAATTACATAGTTTTTATTCCATAAAAGAATTGAATAAATCTTAGTAAAGCAAAAAACAGGCATTTGAATCTAGTATTACTGTTCACCTACAAAAGGGAATAGAAAAATTCCTGATTCTGCTTTGCTGTTTGCCAATTCTGACAACTGACAACTATACTGGCAGTAGGTATAGTTACTAATAGGCCCTGCCAAACAGAAGATTAAAGATTAGAAGCCAGACCAGAATTACCCTATAAATGAACATATTACCCAGCTGCAAGAACATCTGCTCTCCAAATGGCTGATAATGTATATCCAAGGTTACAAAGTATTCTATTACGCATTTTAGAGAAAAAATACAATCCCATTCTGATCCCCAGTAACAGTAAGATTTTACCACATAAGAGTCAAGCACCATATCTGTGATTGTTACATTGTGCCAAGATGAGTACAATAAAAAATTGTAAAATGTTACAAACAGGATTTAGAACTGATTTTAGAAAATAATCTCTTGCTTAGAAAACCATATATTTCCTCACTTGATTTAAGTTTATTAATATTCTTAACTACACAAAAGAAAATTCCTTAATACTTAATTTGAGTTCTAAAATGAAGCAAAATTACAACAAAATTATATGCATTTTAAGCGTATAAAATTCCATCTCCTCATAATACATTTTTGTTTTAATAACAAATTAACATGATAAAGTAACATGGTAATATCACTTACCTCTTTTGCCAATTGACAGTAAGGGCAGTATGATTTTGAGAAGATCACAACCATATCTTTAGAAATAACTTCTTTGACATAGTTAGCTGTAGGCCCACTCATTTCACTCAATACCTGTGAACTGGCACCCAAACCCATTTAGATTTTCTTTGAAACAACTGAAAGAGAAATTATGGGACAAAACAACTTATATAAACATTTCACCTCTAGCTTTAGTGCAACATACAACCAAACAAAAAAAGCAAACACCAAACACAAAAACAATAATCTTGAAACAAATGTTTAAAAAAGTAAAAATATGTTTGGTTAAACAGTGCAAGATTTCTAATGATTAACAGAATTAAAATCGTTCATAATTGTTTACTGCACAGTTAAATATAACTATTGTGAGAAACAATGCAAGAAAACTATTAGAAAACTTGTTATGAAATTATGGTTTTTCAATGTAAATAACATTAAAGTGAAATGCAATTTTTTAGATGTAATGCAGACCTCTGAAATGAAAAGAAAATCTATAATATATATAAGATCAATAAAACACAAACAAACTTAACAATTCTTAGTCAAACCAACATGCAGCAAAACCAATAAGTCTCGCATATTAAATAAATAGTAAAATATTTTTTTCTGTAATTTTAATCTCTTGCTCAGAAAATATCAAGGAAGAAGAGCAGGAAGAAAAATCTTATCAAGAGAATGATTTAGATTTAGATCAAGTCACCTGTTCAGAACAGCTACTTCAAAAACTAGAGCTGCCTCGATTGCCAATCCTTATTATGAAGATGAAATCAGAATGTTAAGAAGTTAAGCTTTCTTAATGTGATGCTAATAAGACTGACAGAAATTTGAATTAAAAATAACTTTTGAATTACTGAAGTTCAAGAACTAACAATATGCAAATTATTTAGTGTGATCAATTTATACACTAGAAAAGATATATCAGATTGCAACTAAAAAATAAATATTTTAAAAATGAAATGTATTCTAGGAATTAAGAAGAATTAAAAATTAATTTACCATCAATAATTTTTTTTAAATATATAATCACCTCAATATAATTGCATATTAGCAATCTCTTTAATCTCAGGTTCATCTTAAAATCTTTTCCACTGCACTAACGATTAGCACCCTTTTCTGCTAAAAGTTACCATTTTGTATTGCTTATGTATAGACCAGAAAAAAGATATAATTAATGGAAAACAATATTCAAAATCAAAAAAATATATAAATTGTATGCATAAATCAAATATTAAACAGAATACTCTCAATGGATTTAAAAAACAATTGTATGCATAAATCAAATACTAAACAGAATACTCTCAATGGAATTAAAAAACAAACTTAAAAAAAATTGACAGAAACAAAGACTTATCAAAGACTCAACTTAAAGCTTACTTCATTCTACAGACACAAATGAATGGAAATCAATTAAAATAAATACATGACGTAAGAAAACCATTAAAACCAAACACTAAAAAGGAGACTCTTCGTTTTTCATAAAGTGTTTTAGAAATTATAATTATTTTTTTTTTATCAATTATTCAAATTTATTTACTTTATGTAAACCACAAAATACATATGTCAATCACGTTTAATAATTATGAAATTTACTTTGTTTTTGTTTAATTGAAAATTTAATGTGTATTTCAAGCGTAGAACATACATTCAGTCGCATGGCCTAGTTAAAACAAGCCACATACTTCATTAAAATTCATGGCCAAATATAACAAAAAAAATTATAAATAAATTCACTACATATAATTTTAATAACAGTTATCCCTACACATGTGGAAGACTGTAATGCAAAAACGTCATAGTCAAAAACAGTACTTACCTATTAACGCCACCACAGCTACAGCTTTATTTAAAAACAAAGTAGTCAATCGGATTTCGGTGGAAAATGGGCTAATATAGAGTTTAACATAGATTCAAAACAGTCTCTTTATTAATTTTAATAAATGGTTATATATTTATTTATTTTATAAATATATAACCAAACTTAACCTACGCTCGCCTCGCTCGCTAACCTTGACTAATTAACAGGAGTGTTATGATTAATAATAATGATTTAAATAATAAATAATTGCAATAATTACTGAATTTATTAAATAAATACTCAAAAAATTACGGTGTTAATTTGTCAAGGTTAGCGAGCGAAGTGAGCGTAGGTTAAGTTTGGTTAAATTATATTTATAAAATAAATAAATATAAATAACCATTTATTAAAATTATTAAAGAAACTGTTCATTTTCCACTGAAATCCAATTGACTACTTTGTTTTTAAATAAAGCTGTAGCTGCGGTGGCATTAATACGTAAGTACCCCAAAAACAAATGTTTTCAAAAATATGACTAGAAGCAAAAAATTTTAAAATATGATGCACAGGATAATTTTGAAAAATAGGTAAGCTTATAATGTCAAAAATGAAGTTTTAAACAGAAATAAAGAAAAAAGTCTTTGGCAAATTTTAAAAAAAGAACTTCATCACAAAGGCATCCATTAAGACAAGGCACAAGTAAACAACGAAGTAATTTACAAAGATTAGTCACATAAAATGATGGTAAAACAATTTTAAAATGTTTTACTTTATAAAAAAAAACTGATTCTGTAAAATTTAAAAAATATTAGTAGCGGTTTTAAGACATTTACTAATACTACTGATACTACACAGAGCACGTGCTTTTATATTTTATAAACAAATCTTCCACTCTTATAAAAATATTACTGCAACTCTATTGCTACAAAATAAAAAGAATAAAGTATCTTAAAAACTTTACCAAAACAATTGTTAAATGGAAAAAATGCAACTTCTGAAAACTTGGTAATCCAAATAACTTAACCAAACATTTTTAATCTTAAAAAAGGGTAAATAGTAAACTAAAAAAACTGAAACATAAAACTTCTTGATTTTAGAATGAAATGTACATTTACAAATAATAAACATCAATAAATCACATAAAAAACAACCTGCTAATGGGTAAATACAACTTAAACTAATAGTGACACTGGAAAATATGAAAACAGTCACTAAAAAAAGTAAATAAAAAAATTATACTACATTACTTTTCTAAATCTTCTTCATTTTTGGGTAATATAATTCTGAAAATTTTGTACTACTTTCTTCTACACTGCACCATAATGATTCTGGTATAATATTGTGTTTTATAATTTTTTTAATTTTACATAATGTTTCTTCAGAAGAAGAAGTATTCTCAATAACAAGAAAATGAACAGTAAATTGTTGTCAGCTGTTTTCTTAAGAAAATTGTCTTCTTCCTGCAGATCAAATTTAATTATGGAGATGCAGTAAGAAATTTAATTGTTACATGAATAATACAAAAATACTCTTAAATGAATTATGTAAGTAATTTAAGTTTAATATTATTTTTTTATTTTAGTGCCATCAAAGCAGTAATTTTTTTTTGTTTATGTTTTTTGATGGCAAAGATTTAATAAATATAAATGAAAAAGGGAAAATCTTTACAAAATAAAAAATCAAATAATATTTTTATAATAACGTAGTAGTGGATTCTATTTTATCTTACGTAAAAGCAAAATTTTACAATACACCAGTATATTACAAACTTAAAGCATTTCCAGTTATCACAATTTTTGGAAAAACTACTGTACACGAACATTAACCAATCCTTGTTACTCATTCACCAATTATTAACAAACCCCCTTTAAAATAATAACAAAAAAACAATAAGTAATATGACTGTATAGTCTGTACATTAATAGACAACTTACAATTTAAACCCTGTAAATAAATCTTCTAACCAGTTCTAACTGCAATGAGAATAGCACTGCAAAAAAAAACAAAATTATATGTTAAAATAAAAAAACAACACATCTTGAAATTTACATTCTATAACAAATATAAATCTTGATAACATGTGACTAACCCTGTAGTCCAATAACACAGCTAATTTTCTAATAGCCTAATAAATACCAAAAAAAAATTATTAATCTCTAGCAACTGAGTATCATATTAATTCTAGTTTTCTTTTCTTATAGGAAATTGTTCATAGGTCATACACCCTCTAGTAATTGAAGAAAAACTTTACCAATGCCACACAAGAGTAGCCAGAAACATGGTCAAACAAGTTGACAAATGAGTAAAAGTGGATGAACATCAACTTTTGCAAATGATTACATAAGTGTTTGCAAATAAACTATTATTTAAAGACTAAACTAAATGATTGGACCTCTTAATTTGAATGCTCCTGTATATATGTAGTAGAACATTAACTTCTACGTAGTTGTTTGTTTGTTTCAACTGTGTAGTTTCACTTATTCCATGGTCAGATTTTATAGTACATTACTTTTTTCATGGGCTGTACATTTCACTTATGCAGTATTGAAATCTGCATTGGTATGCAGTGTTATGTATTTTACTATGTGCAGTTAGAAAAACCGCAGTCATCCCAGTACCGTTACTTAAATTATCATGAAAATTAACATATCAGCTGAATAAAGTAAGGTAATATTTATTATAAAATCTACTGACCAATCAATGTGATTGATAATGATGTGCATCATTAGCAGAGATTAAAATTAGGCCAAGTGGAATACAAGACAAAAATGTACATGCCAATCGTAACCATACAAATTACAGATCACTGAGGTACAAACATCATCATTACAAATGTAATAGGAAGTAAGCAGAATGACTACTTACTTTACTGCAAAACAGAATACAGAAAGAGAAGAGGTAGTACTAAAGTATAATGCTAGACAGGGAGATTGGTAGAGCATGTAAAATAGGAATCTATTCTTGGCATTCACACAAGACAGAAAGAATGTATAAAAAATTATACATAAAGACAATAAGAAACTTAGGAAAAACATTATTATTTATTTCTGGAGAAGAAAGCAACAAAAACAAAATAAAAAATTACGCAATTACTGCCAAGAGAAATAAATGGCATTATTAATGACAATGTCTACATGAAGTTTTTTAATAAAAGCAGCCATCACAAAGAGAAAGTAAGAAGATTAAAATTTAAATGAAAGAAAAGATAAAAATAAACTTTTTATCTCCAATCTCCAAGATATTAGAAGAGACTAAATTATAATTTTAATAATCACTGCCACTTTATCACATCAAACCTCTAAGTTATACTGTTAACTGATTTCCTCCTGATTTCACTTTTTAATATAAAATTATGTTTGCTTGTCTTTTAAAGAATAATTTAATATATATATATATATATATATATATATATATATATATATCTTCTACGTAAGTTACACGTAAGCAAATATAAGAATGAAATCAGGAGGCAGGCATTTGACCTTATAACACCTGAAAAATTATTTAATTTTATTACAAATATTCTAACTATTAGCATTTGCATAACATGAGAACAGTTTAATTTAACTTCTGTTAAATTACTGCATCTTTTGCAATTGCAGAATTGATGAGGGTGTCTTCCTTTGAACATTTCTGTGGGAAGATTTTCCTGTCCAGAGGCCAAAAACCCAAACCTAAGGTTTGAGCACTTATTACATAGTCAGATTTATCAATTTCTCCTAATACAATAAATACTCTAATTACTGCTCATATTCTGTTACTTTTTTCTAATTGTGAAAACAATCAATTTTTGACGTTACATTTTGTCTGTGTTTACAGGTTATACAGTACTTTTCAAGAAGTTGTTAGATGGCATCAATGAAAGGAGAAATAAATAAATAGAACATTCTTTTTTCTTTTTAAATACATACATTGTACTGTAATATCATTAAAATAGTTTAATGATATACAGTACAATGTATGTATTTACTGTAATAAATAGTAAAATAAAATATAGTATTTATTGAGTACAACAATTTACATATATCATTTACTTTATAACTTAATAAGAACCTAATCTGTATTTCTGCATTAAATGTGAGTCTCTATTTACACAATTTCATTATACGTGGAAATTTCCCAGGAAGTAACACATGTGTAAATTGAAGGTGCACTGTATAATAAATTTAATAATTTATATATATATTTATTACATAAAGTTAGATAATAATTTTAATTTATTTTCTCCTTTCAGTGGTGCCACCTAAAAACAACTGAGTAACTCCAGATTGGCTGCAGGCATCTTCTTGAAAAGAAGTATATTTTTTTACACTTTCACTGTTTTCCTTTTGTTTGAGTATACTTTTAACCCAAGATCACTCACACTATTAGGTTAAAGGTAACATTTTCATAATTTTTGTTAGTTTCTTTACTATTTGCTTTTGCTTTAAAGTTTTTTATATTAAAATTCTTATTATCAAGATGAATTTGGTAATAATTCATCTTGAATAAACAACACTACTCAAAATATTGGAGTGCAGTTCTTGCAATGACAACTTAAAATTGGAGGCTACCATAAGCAACAGAAAATAAGTAACAGCTAATACAGGTAACAATTCTGAGGTTAATATTTTTATCTAAGCCAGACAAGTTCTTAGAGAATTTTACAAATGCTGTACTTGCTTACACAATAACCTATCGATCTGGTTAAACCATTAAAAAACGAGTAATTTTCAAATCAAGTTTCTTAAATAAAATATAATTAATCTCTCATTCCGTTTGGATAAAAATAATTTTAAAAAGGGCTTGCGGGTTTTAAGTTAATCCCTTGAATATTATCACGAAAATACAAAGGAAATGAAAGTATGGGTGGAATCAGGCAAGCTAAGAGGAAAATTAATTAACATACGGTTAACATTTTTATACGGTAAAATTACCCCTACGAACATAGTAGTAAGATAAGACACGGAAAACATATTCTTAACCAATCTATTAAACAAGCATATACAGTCACATGAAATAGCAGAACATCCGTAAATAAGCACGTCAACGACATAAAAATATAAGACTAATAAAAAGTACACGCTACCTAAAACAACTACTAACCTGCACGAACACGTACTGACACACTGAATCAATGCGTATTATTTAAGTTGTGACTCGGTTAACATTTGACCAGTGTTGCCAAATGTCGTTGTATCAATTATCTTTAAAAGTGTATTTGACAAAAAATAATTTTTCGTAATCCAAATACTTTCGTAAAATTACAATATTTAAACATTTAATTAAATAATTTATTTTAGATGATTATCTTTACAAAAACTATTTTACATTAAATTAAAAATCTATATTAGATTAAAATCTTTATTTAAATATAAGAGGTTATCTATTATATAATAAATTTTTTAATTTATATAACACTTATAAATTAAAATATTATATTTAATAAGATTAAATATTAAAGGGAGAAATAGTTATATTTAAATAAATATATTACTATATATAATATATATATTATAATATAATTCTTTTTTCTTTTTTGTAACATAATAATTAATCAATTGAATGATATAATATAAATATCTTATTATAACGAAAAAATTTTTGTTGAAAAATTAAACTCAAAAATTTTAAATTGCAAAAAATTGAAAAAAAATTGAAAAAAACCAAATAAACAAAACAATGTACCGTAAAAAAAATGATACATAAAAAAAAGGGGAAAAACAATCGATTTTTATAATCAAGCAAGATGCCTGATTAAAGGATTACTTTGATGAAGTAAATTAAGTGAAATTTCACTCATGCTAAATTGTAAAATCCAGAATTAAACTAGAACTAAAGAAATCAAAATTCTTAATGCTTCACACATCCTTTTACAAAAAGATAAGCTAAATTAAGCTTATGGGTTCATACCCCATCGATGAATAAATTCTCTTTTTAATTAAAATAAATTTATCAAAAACAATATTCATCACAACAATAACTGTAAAAATTATAACAATATCCTCCAACAGAATAATATTCTCATGAATATCTATAGAAATCAATTTAATTTCTTTTCTACCCCTTTTAAAAAAAAGAAATAAAATAAATGAACAATCTATAAAATATTTAATTATTCAAAGAATATCATCATCAATTATAATAACCTCAATAATTATTAATGCTATTATTAACTGCCCCATTAATGAAAGAATTTTAATAATAATGAGAATTTTAATAAAAATAGGTATAATCCCATTCCACCTATGAGTACCAAGAATTATACAAATAATAAGATGAGATATATGTATAATAATGATAACTATACAAAAAATCATTCCTACAATTATTGCAACCCAAATAACCAGAATTAAATTGATGATAATATCAATAATCATAGCACCAATCTCAGGAATAAAACAAACATCACTAAAAAAATTAATAGCATATTCATCAATTTCAAATTCACCAGTAATAATCTTTTCATTAATAATTTCAAAACACCAATTTACTCCCCTATTAATAATGTACACAATAATCAACTTAACCATAATAAACACACTTAAAAAAAATAATATTAATTTTTTAAACCAAATTAATACTCAAACAAATTTAACAAAAACATCTCTCATAATCAAATAATTATCAATAAGAGGAATACCCCCAACTACAGGATTTTTAATAAAATTAATAGTTATAAAATCAACAATCTGAATAGCACCAACAATTCCATTAATCATACTAATTTCATCAATTATGTCAACATATATATATATATATATATATATACTTAAACATAATTTCTACAATAACCAAATCAAACAAATTAAAAATAAAAAAAAATAATAAAAAAAGAATCAATTATCCCAATCATCTTAAATTTAATAGGAATTCCAATAATAATAATTTTTAAATTAAACTAAAAGAAGGATTTAGTTAAAAAAACTATTAACCTTCAAAGTTAAAATTATTATTATAAATAAGCCTTAGCAAGTACATGCACCTCTATATTTGCAATATAGAATCATAATTGAATACAAGACAAATAATGAGAGGTTTAAAACCTTAAATAAATTTACAATCTATCACCTAAATCAGCCATCCCATTCTTAATGAATAAATGAATATTTTCAACAAATCACAAAGATATCGGAACTCTCTACTTTATTTTTGGGCTCTGAGCTAGATTACTAGGAACAATAAGAAGAATAATCATCCGATCAGAATTGATACAACCAGGATCAATAATTAAAAATGACCAAATTTATAACACCATTGTAACATCACACGCATTCATTATAATTTTCTTTATGGTAATACCAATCATAATTGGTGGATTTGGAAACTGACTAGTACCTATAATAATCAGTGCCCCAGACATGGCATTTCCACGAATAAATAACATAAGATTTTGATTATTACCACCATCTATCACACTTCCAATTGCAAGATCAATTGTAGGATCAGGATCAGGAACTGGATGAACTGTATATCCTCCCCTCTCAGCTCAAATCGCACATTCAGGACCTTCAGTAGATTTAACCATCTTTTCTCTTCACATCGCAGGACTAAGATCAATCATAGGAGCAATTAATTTCATTTCAACAACAATAAATATACGACCAAAAGGAATAACTATAGAAAAAATACCCCTTTTCTGTTGATCAGTCCTAATTACAGCAGTTCTACTACTAGTATCATTACCAGTATTAGCTGGAGCAATCACGATACTGTTAACAGACCGAAACTTTAACACCTCATTCTTCGATCCCACAGGAGGAGGAGACCCAATCTTATATCAACACTTATTCTGATTCTTTGGACATCCAGAAGTATATATTTTAATCCTACCAGGATTTGGATTAATCTCCCACATTATTACTAACGAAAGAGGAAAAATAATAACATTTGGTATTTTAGGATTCATTGTATGAGCACATCACATATTTACTGTAGGTATAGATATTGATACACGAGCATACCTCACCTCTGCAACTATAATTATTGCAGTACCAACAGGAATTAAAATCTTCAGATGAATGGCCACAATACAAGGAATAACAACAAAAAAATCACCCCATATGAGACGCCATAGCATTCAAACGAATTACAATCTTTGAAACAACAAATCATCCTCAATTAAATGATTTTCAATCACACCACCCCCTGAACACTCATTTAATCAATTACCATTAGTATCTAAGCCATTCTAAGAGTGGCAGAAAATTGCCATGAACTTAAAATTCATTTATAAATTAAAAAGTAATTTCCTTAGAAATATCATCATGAATAAAATTTAACATAATAAATAGAGCCAGACCAATTATAGAACAACTATTAGATTTCCACGATCACACTATAATAATCTTATTATCCATTACAGTAACAGTAACAATTATAATAACAACAACAACAAAAATAAATTATCAAATAATATATTAACAGAAAATCAAATAATAGAAACAATTTGAACAATAATACCAGCAATCATTTTGATTTTTATCGCTATCCCATCAATTAAAACTTTATACCTAATAGAAGAAGTAATTAAACCATCAATTACTATTAAAACAATTGGGCATCAATGATACTGATCTTATGAATATTCAGACTCAAAAAAAAATAGAATTTGAGTCATATATAAAACCACAAAATGATTTATCGTCATTCCGACTAATTGAAGTAGATAACCGAATAACCATTCCATTCTCAACACAAATCCGAATAATCGTTTCATCTTCTGACGTAATCCACTCTTGAACAATTCCATCAATAGGAGTAAAAATAGACGCAATCCCAGGGCGACTTAATTAAATCAGCCTAATAACTAAAAAACCAGGAGTATTTTTCGGACAATGTTCAGAAATTTGTGGAATAAATCACAGATTCATACCAATTACTATAGAAAGAATTAACATAAAATCATTCATTAAATGAATAAAAACATAAAATTAATAAACATTAAGTGACTGAAAGAAAGTAATGGTCTCTTAAACCAAAATATAGTAAACATCGAATACTCTTAATGAAAGAAGCCAGTTTAAAAAAACCATTTAACTGTCAAATAAACATTTAATGTGCATCTTGATTCCACAAATATCTCCTATTATATGAAACATTATATTAATAATAACAACGGCCACAATCATAATAAACATAACAAAATTATTCTTTATAACTAATCTAAACCCAAATAAAAAAAAACAAAAATAAAAAAAAATAAAAATATATATTAACTGAAAATGATAACCAGACTATTCTCAACATTTGACCCAACAACTAAACTTTTACAAAGAAACTGAATAATCATAATAATAACAACAATAATTTTACCAAAATGATACTGAACTAAAAAATTTTGAATAAATATAATAATAAAAATAATAGAAAAAAACTAATAAATGAATTTAACTTAATAATTCACCAAAAAGAAATTTTAATCATAGTAATATCAATCTTTACATTTATCATAATCAGAAACATAATATGATTAATTCCTTATGTATTTACATCAACAAGCCACTTAGTAGTATCAATGTCAATTGCATTACCAAGCTGAATCATAATTACAACATATAGATGAAAAAACTTCACAAATGAAATATTTAAACACATACTACCAAAAGGAACACCCTCAGCCATTTCACCAATAATAATCCTAATTGAAACCACAGGAAATCTTATTCGACCAATCTCACTAGCAGTTCGACTAACAGCAAATATAATTGCAGGACACCTATTAATAACCCTATTAGGAAACACATCATCTATTAAAATTTTAATATTTATTATACCAATCCAAATAACCTTAACAGCATTTGAAACAGCAATTTCAATAATTCAAGCAAACATATTTGCTACACTTGTAACTCTTTATTCTAGAGAAGTACCTTATGAAAAAAAATCATCCATTTCACATAGTAACAAAAAGACTGTGACCAATTATCCTATCAATAAATGTAATAACAATATTTAACAGGAACTGTAAAATGAACTCAAACAAAAGAATATAACCTAATAATATTAGGATTAACCTTATCAACAATGTCAATAATATTATGATAAGACATCACACGAGAAGTAACATTCCAAGGAAATCATACAAATAAAGTAAAATCACTAATAAAAATAGGAATAATCATATTCATTATCTCAGAAATAATATTCTTCGTATCATTTTTCTGAATATTCTTTCACTCAAGACTAGCACCATCAATTGAAATTGGAATAAACTGACCGTCAAAATCTATCAAACCATTTAACCCATTAGAAGTTCCTCTATTAAACACAATTATCCTAATTTCATCAGGAATTACAGTAACATGAGCACATCACAGAATCTTATCAAATAAACTATCAATATCAAATAAATCATTAATATTAACCATCTTCCTAGGATTATACTTTAAATTTCTACAAAAATGAGAATATCAACAATCAACCTTTACAATAGCAGACTCAATTTACGGGGATCATCATTCTTTCTAACTACAGGATTCCACGGTATTCCTGTAATTGTAGGAACAACCTTCATTATAATCTCAATGGTACGATACATAAAAATACATTTCTCAGCCAGACATCACCTAGGTTTAGAGGCAGCAATCTGATACTGACACTTTGTAGACGTAATTTGATTATTCCTATATCTTTCAATTTATTGATGAGGAAAATAATAATAATCTTTTTAGTACAAAAGTATAATTAGCCTCCAACTAATAGATTAAAAAAAATTAAAAAGATAATCAAAATTACAATAACAATAATTTCACTAAGATCAATCATTATTTTAATAATAATACTCACAATAATAATCTCCAAAAAAAATGAAATAAGACGAGAAAAAAATTCACCATTCGAATGTGGATTTTCAAAAATATCAACACGAAAATCATTTTCTACACACTTCTTTTTAATTGCAACAATCTTCTTAATCTTCGATATTGAAATCTCAATAATCATACAAATATTCTCAACAAAAATAATAACATAGAAGAATGACTAATTTCATCAACAATTACAATTTTAGTCTTAATTTTAGGACTTATACATGAATGAAAAATAGGAATACTAGAATGAAGAAATTAAGAATAGTTAAATATAACATTTACTTTGCAAATAAAAATTATTGAATCAATTTCTCTTAAATAGAGTAAAGAAGTAAAATTACAATTAATTTCGACTTAATTTTAAGGATAATCCTCATACTCAATTTAACTGAAGCTAAATAGAAGCTATTCACTGTTAATGAAAAAATTGATTATATCCAGTTAAAAGAATAAAAAGTAAAGGAGCCGCTAACTACCTTTCAAGTGAAGTCACTTTATTCTTATATATATAGTTTAAAAAAAACAATACACTTTCAATGTATAAATAAATAAATTTTATCAATGTCCAGAGAAACAATTTCAATGTTAGGCTTTTAATTAAGCTATCCGAACAAAAAAATAAAAAATAAAAAAAATAAAAATTAAGAATATTTAAAGTAAACCTATCAAAAAAAAAACCTAACCATTTCAAAAATCCAACTAAACCACCCGAGACAAAATATTCTAATCAACCTACATCAACTAATCCATAACTAAAATAACAAAAACTAAAAAACCGATTTAAAAAAAACCTGAAGAATAAAATCTTAAAACCACATAGAACTGAAAAAATAAAAATAAATCAAACCAAAATAAAAATATAAAAAACTTAAAACATCAAAAAACAAAAAAAAAACAAAACAAAAATAAAGGAATCAACTTAAAATCAAAAAAAAAATTATCCTCAAATAACCAAAACATAAAAGAACCAACAAATAAACAAGAAAAATATAAAAAGAGAAATATTCATAAAAAAACTGTAACAAAAATAAATAATAAATTAAACGTAAACTATAAATAAAGGTAACACCAACAAAAAAAAAAACAAACAAAAAAAAATTCTGTAATCAAATTAAAAAAAACTCTTAAAATAAAATCCTTTGAATAAAACCCAGAAAAAAAAGGAACTATACTTAAAATAAATAAAAAAAAACAAATAATAAAAGCGAACTAAATTCAAATCACCCCTTATATAACCAAGACTATAGAATAAAACACAACCTCTAATCAAAAATACAAAAGACATAAAAAAACAAGAAATTCAATCAAAAAAAAAAATTAAACTTATAGAAAAGGAATTAAAAAAAAAAAACAATCATACTCAAACAAATAAATACCAAAAAAAGATTGTAGCAGAAAAAAATTGCCTATCCTCAAAAAAATCTTTGACATCACAAATCAAAATTTTAAATTAAAATAAATAAGCAAAATAAAAAAAAAAAAGAATGTAAAATTCACGAACACAAGAATTAATTAAAATTAAATCACCAGAATACAAGCCATGCTGAGTTAAAGAAAAAATTATCACTCTATAACAAGCAGAAAAAAATTAAATAAACATCAAAAAAATAACTGAAAAAAAATCTTCATCATAAAATAGAAATAATTAAACAAATCTCAGAAAATAAATTCAATCTAGGAGGACAAGATATATTTATAACACAAAACAAAAATCAAAAAAAACTAAATGAAGGTAAATAGTTAAGTAACCCCCTAACAATAAAAAATCTTCGGCTTCCTAACCGATCATAAATAATTCCAATTAAAAAAAAAAAGACCCGATGAAACAAAGGCATGAGCAACTATAAAAGATAATGAACCAATAAGTCCAAGACCAGATATAGTAAATAATCCACAAATAACCAAACTTATATGACAAACAGAAGAATAAGCAACACGTACCTTCAAATCTCTTTGAATTATACAAAATATTCTAACAAAAAACAGCCAAATAAACAAATACTAACAAAAAAATAACCATAATTAAATAAAAAATAATAAATATAACCTAAACAACGAATAAATCCATAACCCCCCAACTTTAATATTACACCAGCTAAAATTATAGAACCTGAGGTAGGTGCCTCAACATGAGCCCTAGGCAACCATAAATGAAACCCAAATAAAGGAAACTTAATCAAAAAATAAAATAAAATAATAAACATCAAATAATTATTCAATAAAAAATCAAAAAATAAATAATTAAAATAACCATAAAAACTATTTAAATAAAAAATTCTAAATAAAAAAGGAAAAGAACCAAAAAGAGTATAAAAAATTTTAAAAAATCCTGCACTTAAACGCTCAGGCTGATACCCTCATCCAAAAATTAATAAAAATAGAGGAATCAATCTCCACTCAAAAAAAATATAATAAAAAAAATCAATAACAATAAAATCCAAAAATAAAAAAAACAACAAAAAATATAAATCTTAGACAAAAAATCAAAATAATAATGTAAATAAACAGATAATAAAACAATAAAAATTCAAATACTTAAGCAACAGAAAATATATGAAACCCTATCAATTATTAAAAAAATAAGAAATAGAAATAAAAAAAAAAAAAACAAACCCACTAAATATACAAATCAATTATTTAAAACACAAAAAAGGATTAAAGAAAACAAAAAAAAAAAATTTTAACATAAGGTCAATTTATCTAAATGATTTTCGCTGGTACTCGTGGGACCAAAATTTCTGTTCCTATATTAAATTCCAAGATGGTTGGTGGTCCATCTGAAAAACCACCAAATTAAGTCTTGTGAAGAGACCTCGACCACCTTTGTCTGACGAGGATAAAAGTCCTACCGAAGAGAACTGCAAATCTTTAGATTTGAACTCTAAAAATATTAGATTCGTTGTTCTCCGAAATAGTCAGGAAGGTGGCTCTCTCCAAAAGGTTTCACCTTTCTTAATAAACAAAACTGTAACAGGTGCAAGTGGCTCCCCGAAGAACATCAGGAAATTACGTGACTGATCGATTCTGATCGAAACATTCAACGACGAACAGAGTCGATCTATCTTACGTCTCCGTAATATGGGTGGTATAAATATAAGTGCAGAAAGCCACAAAACTTTAAATACGAGCCGGGGTGTAATTTTTTGTCGAGACCTTTTAGATATAGATATCACTGAAATAGTTGACGAGCTTTGCCACCAAGATGTTGTTGAAGTGAAACGTATTATGAAACGGCAGAACGGAACAGAAGAACCGACTCTTATATTAACATTTAATCTCCCTGTTCCACCAGAAAAGATTAAAGTGGATTACCTCTCGGTTCGGGTACGACCATTTATACCCAACCCACGGCGATGTTTCAGATGACAAGGTTTTGGTCACACTACAACATCTTGTACAAAAACTGAGATCTGTGCTCGATGTGCTAAAGAAGGTCACAATGACACTAACTGCGAAGAAAGTGAAAAATGCGCAAACTGCAGTGGTCCACATACAGCCCGCTCCCGAGATTGCCCAATCTTTAAAGAAGAAAAGGCAATTCTCATTCTCAAAATCTGTACGGAGCAAAAGCTATCTTTCCCGGCCGCACGAAGAGAATGCAAAAAGTTAAATAATTCAAGGAACCTGGTTAAACCAGATGTATCTTTTGCTACCGCTACATCGAAACAAACTCTTACAAACGTTAATAATCAGCAGTGCGGATCCTGCAATGAACTTAAAAAATTTATTCAGATGCTTTCTGATCAAGTAGCTTCACTTACAGCTACTATCTCAGAGCTGACAAAGATGAATAAAACATCTTTCGTCGCAGTTAGTAAATCCAACAGTGTGATACACACGAAAGTTCCTGCTCCCAAAGTCGTACCGGCACGAGTAGCGACTATCACAGCTGGCAGTAAGCCACCTAATAAGCTCCCCCTAAAGGGAACCCACATAACCACCCCTTCTGGGATGTTAACTGCAGCATCCTATTCAAATAAATCTCCTCCACCATCACCTCATATACTGGAGGATATGGTTGAAGAACCACCCGACCCTAGGGCATCGGAGTTTTTTAAAATAAAAAATACAAAAAAGAAACTGAATCACGTACAACTAATTTTTTTATAATTTCCGAAATTTAATTATTTAATTTTTTTATTTATTTTTTTTACGATATTATTATTTTTTACACTGAACATTATTCAGTGAAATGTTAGAGGTATTCGGTCCCGCATTGAAGATATTAGAGTACTAGCGCGCACATATGATCCACTAATCATGTGTTTCCAAGAGACTCGCCTTCTACAACATGACCCAATTACACTCAGAGGATACTTCTGTGAGAGATACGACTGCCTAGTAGACAGTAGGGAGAGTGGTGGAGTAGCGATTTTCATGAAGAATGGGGTGTCAGCTACAAGAATTCAACTAACCACTGTCATTCCTGCTATTGCAGTAAAGGTCTCTATTCCCTTCAAATTGCATATCTGCAATCTGTATCTCTCACCGAATACTGAGTTCAGTGCTTTAGATGTCTCAAATCTCCTCGCACAAATACCATCTCCATCGTTAATAGTAGGAGACTTCAATGCCCATCATATTTCCTGGGGCTCAACCTTCTGCTCCACTCGAGGAAATAAACAGATTGAGACAAGATTTTGACCTTTGCCTATTGAATAATGGATCACACACATTCATGTCCTTATCAACTGGTACTTTATCTAACCTTGATCTTTCAATATGCTCACCGAATGTGCTCCCTCATTTTAATTGGTCTGTTTGTGATGACTTTCACGGCAGTGATCATAGACCAATTATTATTGGTTTCGGTGTAGACTGCGAGATTAAAAGAAGGCCACGGAGACTTTTACGTCCATGATACTTGAGAATGCCAACAGATATATCCCATAGACATCGGGTAATCCTAGACGTCCTTTCGTTCCATGGTGGAACGATGATTGCAAATATGCTATTAGGAATCGACGGCAGGCACTACGCAAATTTAATCGTAGGCCTCCAACAGAGCATCTAAATTTATACCGCAGGGCTAGAGCGGTGTGCCGTCGAGTATTCTTGGACGCTAAGAGGAATTCATGGACGAAGTACGTGAGCACTATCTCACGCACTACTCCCACGTCTACTGTATGGAAGAAAATTCGTGCAATTTTCGGATCACCGAAACAATCTATTCTCGGTCTTATTGATGAAGGAGAACTCCTTTCATCACCCTCAGAAGTGGCAAATAGTCTAGCAAAATCTTCCCGCTCGGTGTCTCTCACCTCATCATATAATAACGATTTTCAACGGTACAAGATACAAACCGCAGACTTACATGGTACTTGGAGAAACATGGCTTTCTATCTCCAGAACAGTGTGGTTTTCGACAAGGACGATCTTCTATTGACCATTTAGTGTCACTAGAAACAGCCATACAAAACGCTTTTCTAAATCGCCAGCACCTCGTCGCTATCTTCTTTGATATAAAAAAGGCGTATGACACAGCCTGGCGACGTGGTATTCTTAACACTCTCAAAGAATGGGGAATCAAGGGCAATATGCTTGCTTTTATCCGGGGATTATTAAATCACCGAACGGCTCGTGTTCGTGTGGATGATTCGCTCTCAGATAGTGTCATCTTGGAGAATGGAGTGCCCCAAGGTAGTGTATTAAGTGCCACCTTATTTTCTGTAGCCATAAACGATATTACCAAATGTGTTCAGGCTCCTGTCTCATGTTCTCTATTTGCTGACGACTTTGCTATCTATATTGCAAGCCGTTCAACACATACAGCAGAGAGACTACTGCAGAACACTATATCTCACCTTGAAGCTTGGTCCAGGATTACTGGTTTCACATTTTCATCCGAAAAAACAAAATGTGTAGTTTTTTCTCGGTTACGAAACCCTTCTATTCCGCAAATTTTTCTGAACGGAGAGACTATTACTATCTCTACTTACGTCAAGTTTTAAGGTTTATTTATTTATAGCCGTCTTACTTGGGTCAAACATTTAAAAGAATTGAAAAAAAATATTCCAAACTTCTAGATATGATGCGAGTCCTTACTAACACCAACTGGGGAGCCGATAGGTCATGTATGATACGTTTTTACTATTCCTTTGTTCGCTCCCGTTTAGATTATGGTTGTGTCGCCTACTGTTCAGCTCGTCAAACCGTGCTTAAAATGCTGGATAGTGTACATCATACTTTCCTTCGGCTGGCCACAGGCGCGTTTAGATCAAGTCCTGTCGCAAGCTTACTTATAGACTGTGGTGAACCATCACTTTGGGATAGACGAGACCAGCTTTTATTATCTTATTTTGCTCGTCTCAGAGGACAGCCGAATCACCCGGCACCTGTAGGTGTCCGTACCTGGCGTCTGCTGCAGCATATAAATGTTGACACACCGTCATTCTTTCCTATGTATCCTTGCTCAAATCCTCCATGGAGAATAAACCTTATAAATTTTAATTTTGACCTTACGACATACAATAAACAATCAACACCATCTATTGTCTTTCAGCAAATGTTTCAGTGTGTTCTCTCCAAGATGAAACCAGACGCGGTTGTATACACTGATGGATCGAAACAAAACGATACAGTTGGGTGTGCATTTGTTGTTAATGAGAGAACTTATATGTTTGGTCTACCCGGTAGACCAAACGTCATTGAAATCGTCATTGAAATTTACAACCCAATCGCTGAGTTGAATAATCGCAACACAGAATTAAGTTTTTGCTGGGTCCCTAGCCACGTAGGGATTCCAGGTAATGAACATGCAGATTCCGCTGCCAAAGAAGCATGTAAACCAGCCTCCTTTCACCACCCGAGTTGCTAATTCTGATTTCATTAACTATGTAAAACAATTACTAAGAGCAAGGTGGCAAGGTGACTGGACGGCTACTGTTGATAATAAACTCCGTCAGATTAAAGATTCTGTGTTACCATGGGACTCCTCATACAGAAAACCCCGGCGTGAGGAAGTAGTTCTCTGTCGATTGCGGATAGGACACACGAGGGTCACACGAGTACCTGTTTACAAGAGGACAAGCACCTCTATGCGCACGATGCAACTGCCGCGTGACTGTGCGCCACATACTCGTGGACTGCATATGTTATGCGGCATTGCGTCGTAAATTTAAACTACCCAGAAACATCCGTGGTATCTTGGGTAATGATAAAGAGGTTTTAAACCGATTGTTTCTGTTTTTGCGTAGTATAGGGTTAATACAAAAAATTTAATATTGTTGCTTATATTTTTTAATGCTATTAGTTTTGAAATAAGTTTTTTTTTCTGTCTGAGTTTTTGATTTTTTTTATCCGATTAGGAGCCTTTTACACTTCTTATCGGAATTTTTTAAATTTTATAATTTTTTCTTTAATATTTTAAAGACCGAATGTGATATTATTTGTAAAATTTTAGTAATATTAGTTTAAGTTTTATTTCAACAATTTAATCTTTATTTTAAACCTAGTTTTAATTATATAATTTGTGTTAGTTCTACGTTTTATTTAATTTTGTTATTTTAGTTTTAAGTTTTATATTAGATCTTTTATGGTTTTTAGTTTTTTTTTTAATCTTTTGTTATCCAAGAATGGGCTCGTTACACCCATCTTGGAATTTGTAAAATCCTATTTATTTGATCTTATATTAGTTTTTACCGTTGATATTAGTTGTAAGTTTTAATCATCTTTCAGAATATAATTAAAACATTTATTTTTCTATTTAAAAAAAGGATCCGGGCGATGAAAACGCACAAGCGTTTTTCGCCCTCACGTTGTTTTTTTTTTCAACCACATCTCCTTTGTAAGATTATGAATAAGGGCTTCAGTTACGCAATTTCTATAAAATAGTAGCAATTGTCTGTTATTTTTTTAATTAGTGATTTACACGATAGTTTGATTAAGGTTAATGTTCATTGATACCACTGCCGTACGGCAAGTCTCCCCCACTGAGTCTTTTCTGGCCAACTAGCCCAATCTCCGTGTTCCGTGACTTGTGCGGCTTTTTCGCAGGATGTCTTTAGAACCGATAACTGATTGATTACATTTCTATTTATAATCTAATCAGTGCTAGACTCATACTAATCTACGATATGTGTAATTCAAAATGAAAATTCAGACCTACCCCAAATAAGACGATAACAGTAGGTCACCTAAAGAGGCATAGCCACCCCTCAAGCTGACGTCACGATACGAATCAAAAACTATACCAATATAGTATACTGCTATACCGGACCCTATACATATAAATATATTCATGCTGAGGGTATAATTATAAAAAATATGTATTTTACCAAAACAGGACCGGGATAAATTTTTTCAATAAAAAAGTTTTTAAGTTAAAAAAACTGCAACATATATATATAATTTATTGCGCTGTTGCCAAGCGGCGATGGTGGTGTAGTGGTTAAAGTACTACTTGCAAATTAATTAAAGGGAGTAACACCATCGGGGGCTGAAGTTCGCCAACCAGCCAACGCCGCGTATTTTTTTTTTTTTTTTTGATTTTGCCGAGTTGTTTTTTTTTTAACTTTATCCTAAAATGACAATTTTACTATGAGAAATAGAAATAATTATCTCCCAATTTAAAGAGAAAGCTACTTTTTGTGTCTAATATAAAATTTTTAATCATTACTTCACTGTTCATACGTATTTATTTGGGACTTTACATGTTTTGTTTTTTTTCAACTACATATCCATTGTAATGAGATTCTAAAGGCTTAAGTTACGAGATTTCTATAAAATGGCAGCAATTGTCCGTTATTCTTTTAATTCCAGATTCAGACGATGGTTTAAGTGTACTGTTCATTGATACCACTGTCGGACGGGAAGTATCCCCACTGTGACTTTTCTGGCCAACTAGCCCAACCACCATGTTCCGTGCCTTGTGCGGCTTTATCAGAGGATGTAATAAGACACCATAACTGATTGATTACATCTCACTTTCATCAGGCAGGGCTCGCTCACACTGCCGCCTATGTTAAGTCATCGACCGATACTTGCACAATTAAAAAACAATTAAAATTTTGCTTCTGGTAGCACGCAAACGGTCATCTTCACGTTTAAACTAAACCATTTCGTCAAAATTAGTAACCGAGACCGTGGAAGCGGTAACGCAACCCAAGTGCAAATATGACAACAAAGTTCGTGAATGCGAGTCGCTCAGAAAACGAAAAATTATTAATTTAAATCAGTGTTAGACTCACACCAATCTACGATATGTTTAATTCAAAATGAAAATTCAGACCTACCCCAAATATGATGATAACAGTACGTCACCTAAAGAGACGTGCTCCCTCCCCAATCAAGCTGACCTCACGATTCGAATCAAAAAATTACCAATATAGTATTCCACTATACCGGACCCTATGCTGAGCGTATAATTATATAAAATAAGTGTTTTACTAAAACAGTACCGGGTTATTTTTTTCAATAAAAACGTTTGTCAATTTTACTATGAGAAATAAAAATAATTATCTCCCAATTTAAAGAGAAAGCTATTCTTTGTGTCTAATATAAAATTTTTAATCATTACTTCACTTTTCATACGTATTTATTTGGGACTTACAATGTTTCGTTTTTTTTTTCAACTACATTTCCTTTGTAATGAGATTATAAAGGCTTAAGTTACGCGATTTCTATAAAATGGCAGCAATTGTCAGTTATTCTTTTAATTCCAGATTCAGACGATAGTTTGATTAAGGGTAATGTTCATTGATACCACTGTCGGACGGGAAGTCTCCCCCACTGTGACTTTTCTGGCCAACTAGCCCAACTACCATGTTCCGTGCCTTGTGCGGCTTTATCGGAGGATGTCATATAACACCATAACTGATTGATTATATCTCACTTTCATCAGGCAGTGATGCCTGCCGCCGATGTTAAGTCATCCGCCGATATTTGCACAATTAAAACACATTAAAATTTTGCTTCAGGTAGCACGCAAACGGTCATCTTCACGTTTAAACTAAACCATTGCATCAAAATTACTAACCGAGACCGTTGAAGCGATAACGCCACCCAAGTGCAAATATCACAACAACGTTCTCGAATGTGAGTCGCTCAGAAAACGAAAAATTATTAATTTAAATCAGTGTTAGACTCATACCAATCTACGGTATGTTTAATTCAAAATGATAATTCAGTCCTACCCCAAATATGTAGATAACAGTAGGTCACCTAAAGAGGCGTGGCCACCCCCTCTAGCTGACGTCACGATTTGAATCAAAAACTATACGAATATAGTATTCCACTATACTGGACCCTATACATACATACATACATACATACATACATACATATATATATTAGTAGAGTTAAAATGCCGGTTCTTGGACAAGGTCAAAGGTCATTGACGTCATCATGACGTCATCACGTGATCACCGCATGATAGTCACGTGATTTTTTTTTGGATCACGTGATCACCGCATGATAGTCACGTGTTGCATATAAATACCGCCAAAATTTAAACGGATTCATACCAAGGTTTTCTATATTGTGACTGTGTGAGCTTTCGGCACTTTAAATATTTTTGTATGTTAGATTAACAAATACACACACATATATATAATATATATATATATATATTTACATCAAATATTGTGATCACGTGATCACCACGTGATAGTCACGTGGTTTATTATTTGTAAAATAAATATTTTAAACAAAAACAATGAATAAATAAATTTATAAATTGAAAAGGATTTTATTATTCTATCCTTATTTTCTACCTTTAACATATAAGATAAAAATATTCAATTAAATTTCAGTTTACAATAAAATGATGAGTGTTAAACAAGGGATAGCAAGAGAGCTTCATAAGCAAGCTCGTAGAAACTATTCGACAAGATCGGTCGAATTGAAAGGGTTAGATGACTTGTACCAGGCAGACTTAGTAGAGATGATACAATACTCGAGGTTTAACAGAGGATATAAATATATCCTTACAATTATAAATTGTTTTTCAAAATTTGCTTTTGCTTTTCCATTGAAGAGCAAAAACGCGGATGAAGTTGTAATGGTTCTTAAGCCCATATTTCATAAACATAAAATGAAACATTTCAAACCGATGATGGAAAAGAATGGTTTAATTCGAAATTGAGATCGTTATTACTAAAATTTAATATAAATCATTATTCTACTTATTCCGATAAAAAAGCATCAATAGTGGAGCGGTTCAATAGAACTCTCAAGACAAATATGTGGCGTAAATTTACCGAACAAGGTAATTACCGATGGGTAAGTATATTAGATGAAATAATTGAAAAATATAACAATAGGGTGCATAGAACTACGAGTTTTAAACCTAAAGATGTTTCTTATAAAAACGAACGCGAAGTGTTGTTAAATATATCAAAGGCTGCAAAACAACGTCATCAACATACGACCACGAATAAATTTAATGTTTGTGATCAGGTTAGGATAAGTAAGTATAAAAAGATATTTACAAAAGCATATCTTCCGAATTGGACTAATGAAGTTTTTACAATTTTCAAGGTAAAACAAACACAACCTATTACGTACATTCTTAAAGATGGGAAAGGGGAAATGTTAAAAGGAAGTTTTTATACAGAAGAACTTAGTAAAACCAAGTATAGTGATGTTTATTTGGTTGAAAAAGTATTAAAAAAACGTGGTGATAAAATATTAGTCCGCTGGTTGGGATTTGATAAGAAAGAGGACTCGTGGATAGATAAGAAGGAATTAATAAAATAAATTAGGTTTATGTAATTTGTTCAGTAGCAGAGATGGACGCCGAAGAAGAAGATCGGAAGCTGACTGTAATATATTTTGACCGTTTAATAGGTGAGGTATCCGATATAAATTCTAAAAAAAGACAGTCCTCTTCTTCCAGACAACATCAGATGTTTGGTTGTAGGACCTTCAAACTCTGGTAAGACGAATGCGGTTTTCAATCTTTTATTTGACCCTAGCGGGGTTGAGGATATGTTTTTTCTAAATCATTGTACCAGCCTAAATATTTATTTTTAAAAAGTTTGCTGACTGATGTTGAAGGGATAGGTTACTATCCTTTTAGTGATAACGATGTTATTGTGGCACCGTAAGAAACGGAGCCGAATTCCATAATGATATTCGATGATGTAATATGCGAAAAACAGAATAACATAATAAAATATTTTACTATGGGTCGGCACAATAACATGACGTGTTTTATATGAGTCAAACGTATAGTAAAATTCCTAAACTACTGGTCCGAGACAATGCGAAGTTTCTCATGGTCTTTCGACAGGATGAAAGAAATCTGAGACATATATATCACGATCATGTTACAACAGATATGTCATTTGAAAAATTTAAAGAAATATGTAACAAGGCTTGGAACCGGATAAAAAATGGATTTTTAGTAATCGATATGGAGAGAGATTTCGATAAAGGACGGTACAGATTTAATTTTGACATCTTTATCGGAAAGCCTGAAAAAAACATAAAAAAGCGCGAAAGAGAGCCTGAAAAGAGCCTGAAAAAGCTTAAAAAGCTTGCAGGCTAGCATGCGAGCTTTCGGAAAGCCTAAAAAAACATAAAAAAGCGCGAAAGAGAGCCTGAAAAAACATAAAAAAGCGCGAAAGAGAGCCTGAAAAGAGCCTGAAAAAAGCCTGAAAAAAGCCTGAAAAAAGCCTAAAAAGCCTGCAGGCTAGCATGCGAGCTTTCAGAAAGCCTGAAAAAAACATAAAAAAGCGCGAAACAGAGCCTGAAAAAGCCTAAAAAGCCTGCAGGCTAGCATGCGAGCTTTCAGAAAGCCTGAAAAAAACATAAAAAAGCACGAAACAGAGCGTGTAGGATTTTTTCAGAAGCGTGCACGCTAGCGTGTAGGCTTTTCAGGCTTTTCAGGCTTTTTTCAGAAGCGTGCACGCTAGCGTGTAGGCTTTTCAGGCTTTTTTTCAGAAGCGTGCACGCTAGCGTGTAGGCTTTTCAGGCTTTTTTTCAGAAGCGTGCACGCTAGCGTGTAGGCTTTTCAGGCTTTTTTTCAGAAGCGTGCACGCTAGCGTGTAGGCTTTTCAGGCTTTTTTTCAGAAGCGTGCACGCTAGCGTGTAGGCTTTTCAGGCTTTTTTTCAGAAGCGTGCACGCTAACGTGTAGGCTTTTCAGGCTTTTTTCAGAAGCGTGCACGCTAACGTGTAGCCTTTTCAGGCTTTTTCAGAAGCACGCTAACGTGTAGGCTTTTCACGCTAGAAAAAAACATAAAAAAGCGCGAAACAGAGCCTGAAAAGAGCCTAAAAAGCCTGCAGGCTAGCATGCGAGCTTATGAATCAGCCTAAAATGCATCAACATATTTAAAAAAAGATTGTGAGTGCATGTGGTCAGATTAAACGTAAATGTCTACTATAGAGGATCGGGAGCGTATCACCGCGGAGATCGCAGAGATCCGCAGGAGTATTAAAAGAAAACATGGCGAATTGGTAAGAGAAAGATTGGATTCCGATTTAAGACTTCAACAAGATTTTAAACCGCTTACTGAACCTTTGATTAAGATAGCCGAACAGTTCAGTTCCGAAGAGAGAGAAAGGGGAAAACGGGCGAAAAAAGAAATGAAATCGAAAGAAAGTCCATTACCGAAGATCTCAGCTGAAGAATTGCGTAAAAAGAGGAGCGGGATTATCAAGAATTTGAAAAGAGGTTCGATATGAATTCTATATTCGATCAACTAACTGAAGAGGATAGGGTGAGACCATAATAAACGTTCTTTAGCAAACGACGAACCAGAACGTGAAATAAAGTGGCCGACCGCAAAGTTACACCGGAAGATGGACACGTCTAGTCCGTTTCCTTTTCAGCTGGCCCAACCGTCCGATCCGGTAGAAGATGAAATGGCTGGTGTGAGACGTCGACAAAAGGCTAAAAGGTTTCTTTCTTATTCGACTCGCCACCGAGCTGAAAAAGCTAAAGAAACCGAACAGCCACCTAGGATCGAACACGAGGAGGCTTACGAATCTCAACCCAGCATAGAATAAATGTTGAATACGCCCGAAGGGAAAATGCAAATGAGCATGTCTCTCAAGACAAGCATGCGAGAAGGGCTGGCGCAGGAATTTATGCTCGACGCCATCAGAGATGGCGTCAACAACATGGATAACGTTTACGGTGTTCATTTTGAAGGAAACGAACTGAAGATTGGTGATGCGTTAATCGATTTCGACAAGGAAAGTAACATCCTAATAAGAGAAGTGAAGTATCCTGGGAGCCGAGGTTTGTTCAAATTACTTTTCTGGAAAAAACCGAAGTTATTCACGGAAGAAGATTTGGAAGAATATAAGAAAATTTTAATTGCAACAAATGCGCACAGAAGAAATAATTCCGCTCTGGAACGGGTAAAGACTAATTCAGGATTTAAGTATGTGGAAATAATAAGCAATCTTTTTCCACCGTTCACCTCAAAAAAACGAGGCGAAGGTTTAGTACAGTCTGCAATGACTCTGAACGAAAACCATAAAGTCGATTATGTTTATTTTGATGATCCTAACGAAATCTGCGATAGGTAAGAACAAACACATTCTAAAGTGGTAGATTTCAAAGGAGCTCGCGCTAAAAACGCCGCTCATCCAGATGATGAAAACGATTTGGTGACCATGAGATACGTACGGTTCCTCATTCAACAGAAATTCGATGAGGTTATCACTAAAGTCGAAAATATGATAGGAAAAGAAATAGAAAATACTTTAAGAAGTAAAAATACGAATGATCCTGTTGTTCGTCAGCGATTAGAGGAAAGTATTTCTCGATTGAAAAGCGATGACTCAAACTGAAAAAGAATCTGATATAAATACGGATGCATCAACTGAAGACCTTTAGTCGGGATAAAATAAAGAGCACGAACAAGAGTAACGTTAGTTGTAAAACAGGAAACGGATTGACAAGTTCGATCGTAAGTCTTCCGGGTAAAACGTTCGGTGTTGCACGTAACGTCGTAGGAACAGTTCTCAATCGGACTGTAGATCTTTCCTTTCGAGGCTCACATACCCGGTTACCAATATTGCGGACCCGGAACGAAACTACAGGAAAGATTGAAAAGAGGTGATCTCGGTATAAATCCACTCGATAAAGCCTGTAAAGCGCACGATATAGCATACAGCATCTACGGCGATTCTCGGCGAAGAGCACAGGCTGATAAAGAGTTAGCGGAAAGTGCTTGGCAAAGGGTGTCAGCGCCCGATTCTAGCATTGCAGAGAAAGCTGCTGCATGGGCCGTAACAAACGCTATGAAAATAAAGAGTAAATTCGGCGGGAGATTGAAGAAAGCTTCAGTCAGAGGTGCGCGAAAAAAAACTATAAGAAAAAAGGGAAAAGGTGCTTATCTCGAACCGTACCAACCTAAAACCGGATTCGGCATATGAAAACGCCGGTCCGCAGGTCACCGTCGTCAGAGCAAAAAAAAGCATTAAATTTACTACGTAAACTCCCCATTCATCCTTTATCAGATGTGGAGTTGTTACGGTTTGCGCGAAAAATTAATCTACCCCATTTCAGAGGTGTTTTCATGCGTGATACTTTACCAACTAGAATAAACAAATTCGAATCGGGAATAGTGAACTAGGATAGTATTTTCAATCCGGGCACGCATTGGGTTTGTTATAAAAAACGTGTCGCGAACGTGTTTTATTTTGACAGTTACGGAAATTTACGCCCACCTAAAGAGCTAGTCCGATATCTTAGATCGGACAAAGAGAAAGTCAACATTCGGTATAATTTAGACCGCAGACAGGATTTTAATTCAGTTGTTTGCGGACATTTGTGTTTAAAGTTTCTAATATGTTCTGCCTAAATGGTAAATCCTCTATATTGTCTGCAGATTTTTTCCCCCCGATAGAACTTGGCGATGCCGCGTGGGAAATCGGGCTGATCGATTTTATGTCGTATAATAACATTCGAAATGTAGAAAAAGGAAAAAATATGTTTTATTATGGTTACCAAGGCGGTAAATCGATAATGCTTCCGCCGGGATGTATGAAATTGATGATCTTAGGGTTAAATTGAAACATGGGATGGGTGACTGCGGTGAATTGAACCCGACCGATGATGAAAAAGGAAAGCAACGAAATCGAAGTAAAAATGATGCAAAATGTTCGATTAAAATCTTAATCGACCCTACAACGATGCACTCCCGTTTATTTTGTTCTGAAATAGTAGATTTTACAAAGCCGTATTCTATCCGTACTCTTTTGGGATTTGATGAAATGGTCCTACCGGCAAACATTTGGCATACATCTCAGAAACCTGTTAGTATTTCATCTGTAAATTCGATACGTATAAGCTGTAACATCGCACGCGGTTCATTTGTGGGCGCAGAAGAAAGTCATATCATTCACGAATTTTATCCCAGAGTTGGACGGGGATATAAGATAATTGAAGTACCGCACAGTGTCATTTATCTTCCGGTCAACACCAAGTCGATACGGAATATAACTGTGCACGTTTATAATCAAAGTTCAGAACTAATAAATTTCGGCGGTGAAGAAGTGACGGTGAGACTGCATTTAAGACGAAGAAACGATGGTTTTGATTTTCGTTGATAAAGAAGAATATAAATTCCCTCCCATAGTTCCGCCAACGGTTAGTCAACCTGCGAGACTTAAACGGTTAACACGAGAGAACATACGTTTTCTGGAATCTTAGGTTTTAAAGTTTTACAACAATGAACGGGCAGATAATAAATGTCGATACTGCGAACGCGGTATTTGATGAAACCATAACGGGTAAAGAATTTCATTCTCACTATCCTTATGCGACGACTACGTTCAATAACAGCGATGAAATAAGAATCCCCGTTCAGCAACAAGATGTGTACACGCTTCCGTGTGAAAGTTATTTACTGATAAACGGAACGTATGGCGACGCTAAGGGAGCCGCAGATCCTACACTAAAACTGTGCAATAATTTTGGTGCATTTCTTTTCGATGAAATCCGTTAACGAAATTGCAGGACAGGAGGTAGATAGGGTGAGAAACGTGTGGGGATAACTTCTACGATGAAAAAAACGCCCTGTCGCTGAGGAACTCCGAAAAAGATTCTATTTTCATGAACGGTTGGTCATCGGACGGAGTCGATGATATAAATCCGGTCAACGGTGCATATATCGATGGTGAATCGGCAAATTTTAATATATTACTTCCGCTGAAGATGCTCTTAGGCTTTTTTGAAGATTATAACAAAATACTGCTAAACGTTAAACAGGAACTCATCCTGCTTCGGGCTTCCACTAACAATAACGCTGTTATCGTTCCGGCTGGAAAAATATTTACCTTCAAAATAACGAAAATTAGATGGAAAATACCGTATGTTAACGTATCGGATGAAAAACGGTTATCACTTCTCAGACTTGTAGACAGAGATGAACCGATTTCGATGATGTTCCGAAAGTGGAACTTATACGAATATCCAACTCTACCTGTCAGTAAAGATGTAATTTGGACGGTTAAAACAACAACGCAGATGGAAAAACCTCATTATGTCATTATCGGATTTCAAACATCGAGAAAAGGAGATGCAACAAAAAGAGCTTCGAATTTTGATATCATTTCGCTTAATAATATACGCTTGTATCTGAATTCAGTATATTATCCTTATGAACACATTCAAGGAGATAACATCATATTATACAAAATGTTTAAGAGTTTCTATAAATCTTAATATAATAGGGATTCTGAGGCTGCGTTAATCACACCATCCAAGTACTATGCTATACCGTTGATCTTTATAGATTTCTCAAAACAAAACGACACTTTGAAAACTGGTGCGGTCGATATTAAAATGGAGATACAAACTTCCGTCAACATTCCCGGCGACACAACAGCCTATTGTTTGCTGATAAGTGATTGCATAATGCAATATTCTCCTTTAACAGGCACAGTCAAAAGCGTTTTCTAACCAGTACTGTCGGTCAGTCGTTGAAGTCAACATGTCCGTCTTCATATCAGACTTTACTTTTTTTCGTCTACCAAATGCTGATGTTTACATTAAAGAATTAGTTTTCGTTTCTTTGGATGGACTCAGATTCGAACAATATCTATTCAAGCCGCCTTTCGACTACTATGATATTTCATCTCAAACTACTAGAGTTGCAATACAAAACTTGCAGAAAAAAAATCGGATTCAATTGGAATTCGGGTTTTATCGAACAATTTAAGTTACCAACCATTTTTGAAAATTTATCACCAACGTGTACTATATACGTAATGTGTAAAGAAAAGAAAAAAGTGTTAGAACAAATAATAAACAATAAACGGTGTGTAGTAAAAGACCTTGACGGTTACGATTGCCCTCCTATAGATTTATTTGGTTCTTCAATAAATAAAGTGTCCTTTCGGTGAAAAACATGATTGCGCTATGAAAAAAGCTATATGGTTACACATGTGGTGGAGTGAGCAAAGTCAATTTTATTATATGCTGGAAACTGTGGGAAATGCTATGGAAAAACCGAAAGAGTGTTATTTAAACAGTCCCGGACGTGACGTTCTTCGTTACCTTCCTAAACAGTTTATTATCGACCATTATGGAAGATACGTTCCGCCTAAAATTTATGAAGATCTACCCAACTACATGCAACAAGATCCGGACATCAAGATTCTTCAGATGTTTCCTGAAGATGAAAAAGACTAGAGTGAAGAATAATACATTTTAATTTGAAATAAAATTGTATTTAGAATTCAACGTCAAATAAAATATGTATTTGTATTTTGTTTATTAAAGATCAATAAATAACTTTTAAAAGAAATACTTGTTTTTATTTTAGGTTTAAATTATCCCTTCTCCTCTAAGCAATAAGATTTAGGAACGTATTTAAATGAAACGTGTTCCATTTGCAACGTTTATTCTTTAAACCAGTTCAGTAAGATGAACATCATTCACTTCATAACGTTCTTCGTCACAATTGCGGATGAATTTGATTCTAATAAATTTCTATTAGACTATGGATACCTCAAAGGAGATAATGTTAGCTAACTGATGAAAAAGCAGTAAAAGATGCCGTAAGACTGTTTCAAGAATCTTTCCGTCTTCCGGTTAATGGAGAGTTAAACAGTAAGACCATCGCTTTCGTGCGTGAGCCTCGATGCGGTGTACCAGACATATTACCGTATGCAGTTTCAAGAATTATATGGAGAAAACAAGAACTGAAATGGCACTATCAACGAGCAACGGCTGAAAAAATGAAATTGGCTAGCATAGCTTTTGATGAATGGGCAAAGCACACATCGTTAAGTTTCAAACATGATTATTACGGATATGATATCCTTATTTCTGACAAATATGGTATCCACACATGCGCCAAAAATGATAACGTTCGATGCTCAAGCAGATTTGATGGACCTGGAGGTGTTTTGGGGCATGCGTTTTCTCCTAACACTGCTAACGCACCCATAGAGATTCACATTGATGAAGAGAATTGGAATTTTGATCCTGAAGGTAAAGAGGAAAAAGGCAAAACCAACCTTCTGAGCACGTTGATGCATGAGATTGGTCACACTTTGGGTGTTCGCCAATCTTTCAATAAGGATTCTCTCATGTACCCTTTACTAAACAAACGTTCAAATTTAAGCGAAGACGATATATTAGCCATTCAATAGCTTTACGGCAGTAAAGCGATGACAACTACTGCTAAACCTGATCAAACTACTAAATCTACTACTGTTCCTGGTACTTCAGAGGTTATTACCGACGTGTGCGCAATAAAAGAAGACAACAAGAATAAAATTCATTACTTGCTAGTAAATGGAAAAGTTTATGTAATATTCAAAAAACAGTTATGGATAATAAACATTGCGAACAGCAGTAAATATGATAGCAAAAATTATTATAGACCACTTGAAATTACTGATCGGTTAAAGTTTCTCTCCTTAGATACGTTCAAAGGAATAGATGCAATATACCAAAGACCGAATGGAGAAATAGTATTAATTGAAAATCATAACTTGTTTATGTTCATTCTTAATACTCAACAGTTGGTTATAAGCTATCCTAAGAATGCATGTTCGCATTTTAACATAGGTCATCCTTGTACGATTAATGGTATCGTAAATACATATACTGGAAAAACTTATGTGATATATAATGAAGATTTTGTGGGGGAGATAGATGAATGTTCATTTACTGTTGCTCGAACAGATCTTGTTTCCAATCTGTTTCCTGGAATACCGGCAGACATAGATGGGGTTGCTCGTTTTAACAACGGGCTACTTTATTTTTTTAAGAGTAGAAATTATTATGAGTATAACGAATTCTTCTAAAAAGTGATCAGATTTGGAACTAAAGACCATGAGCTCTTTGGTTTACTATGTTACAGTAAAAGTATCTTAAAAGAGTTCACTGAATTTATCAGTAAATTTCATGTTTATCCTAAAAAAGAAGTTTAGAAGGAATTGAGTGAATTTAGGATAAGTAAGAAAGAACTAGAGTTAAGTTCATGCAAAAAACTATATATAAAATGTGTATTTTCGATTGAAATTTGTAATTAAATTTTATTTAATAAATTAATTCGGAATATGTATTGTAATTTACTTTAATAAAAATATTTTTTTTTTTTAAATAACTGTTTTTTATCCTTTTTTATAAATAGTTTTAAGTGATAAAAAGGTTAAATTAAAATTAAAACTAATATAAACTTTGAAAAATTATCTATTTTTACAAAACATTTACATTGATTTTAACTATTACAAACATTTTTAAAAATACTTCATACATTTTTTAAACTGCTGTAAAATATTGAATTATATTGTTCACTAAACAAATAAGCGATTTAATCCGCATTCTTTAATAGTTCTGGATGGAAGTGTGTTTAACCTTTTGCTGAGCGCCGCAAACGGGACAAACATCTCCTAGATTTATTTTTTTGATTCTTCTTTTGACATCATATAGTCTTATATCAAATTCAATTTCTTCTAGTTCTTTTTTAAATGCGCTCAGCCTCTCACAGTAACTCTTAAGAATCTCCTTTTGCAACTGCGACATCAATCTTAAACAGAAACAAAAAATATTAGAAGCAAAATATATTAGAAGCAAAAAATATTAGAAGCAAAAAATTAAAAAAAAAAAGAAATGCACGCAATAGATAGCCGTTAATGTTATAATGCGGGCTTGACCTGTGTTGTGGGTTGCATACCTACCCCTTGTGCTTACTTCGGCATTTCTCCTCCCTTGTGCTTACTTCGGATTGCAAAAAACAATTACATTACTATTTATTTTAAACTGGAATGTAAAATAACAATTTATTTAAAATACATAGACTGGAACAGAATTCTTTTTCATTTAAATATTGACTGAAAAAATAATCTACAAAATAGAATAATATTTAAAGTACTGGAAGCTTATTATTATTATTTTATGATTTAATATTTAAAGTGCCGAAAGCTTATTTTTTAATAATTTTATAATTAAATATTTAATTAATTTTAATAAGTTTTACTTACCTCTTTAAATAAAGATATATGATGATAAAAATATAATAGCGAATAACGTACACAGTCACAATATAGAAAAACTTGGTATGAATCCGTTAAAATTTTGGCGGTATTTATATGCCGCCATATATATATATATATATATATATATATATATATATATATATATATATATATATATATATATATAGTTATATCAGTATGAATATACAAAAACAGGACCGGGTTAATTTTTTTCAATAAGAAAGTTTTTAAGGTAAAAAACTGCAGCATATATATATATATAATTTTTTGCGCAATTACCAAGCGGCGATGGTGGTGTAGTGGTTAAAGTACTACTTGCAAACTAATTAAAGCGAGTAACACCATCGGGAACTGAAGGTCGCTTCCCGGCCATACCCGCGTATATTTTTTTTTTCTTGATATTGCCAACGAGATTTTTTTTTTTAACTCTATCCTAAAATGACAATTTTACTATGAGAAAAATAATTATCTCCCAATTTAAAGAGAAAGCTATTTTTTGTGTCTAATATAAAATTTTTAATCGTTAATCACTTTTCATACGTATTTATTTGGGACGATACAATGTTTTGTTTTTTTCAACTACATTTCCTTTGTTATGAGGTTATAAAGGCTTAAGTTACGCGATTTCTATAAAATGGCAGTAATTGTCCGTTATTCTTTTAATTCCAGATTAAGACGATGGTTTGATTAAGGGTAATGTTCATTGACACCACTGTCGGACGGGAAGTCTCCCCCACTGTGACTTTTCTGGCCAACTAGCCCAACCTCCATGTTCCGTGCCTTGTGCGGCTTTTTCGCAGGATGTCTTCAGACCCCTTAACTGATGATTACATTTCTAGTTTTAATTTAAATCAGTGCAAGAATCATACTAGTCTACAAAATGTTTAATTCAAAATAAAAATTCAGACCTACCCCAAATATGACGATAACAGTGCGTCACCTAAAGAGGCTTGGCTACCCAATTAACCTGACTTCACGATTCAAATCAAAAACCACACCAAAATAGTATTCCACTATTCCGGACCCTAAACAACATATATATATATATATATATATATATATATATATTCATACTGTGGCTATAAATACATAAAATAACGGTTTTACAAAAAAAGGACCGGGATAATTTTTTTCAATAAGAAATTTTTTTAAGTTAAAAAAACTGCAGCATATATATATAATTTATTGTGCAATTGCAAATTGGCGATGGTGGAGTAGTGGTTAAAATACTACTTGAAAATTAATTAAAGCGAGTAACACCATCGGGAGCTCAATTTCGCCTCCCGGCCATAGCCGCGTATTTTTTTTTTTTTTTGATTTTGCCAACAAGATGCTTTTTTTTTAACTTTATCCTAAAATGACAATTTTACTTTGAGAAATAAAAATAATTATATCCCAATTTAAAGAGATAGCTATTTTTTGTGTCTTATATAAAATTTTTAGTAATTACTTCACTTTTCATACGTATTTATTTGGGACTTCACAATGTTTTGTTTGTTTTCAACTACATTTCCTTTTTAATGAGATTATAAAGGCTTAAGTTACGCGATTTCTATAAAATGGCAGCAATTGTTTGTTATTCTTTTAATTCCAGATTCAGACGATGGGTTACTTAAGGGTAATGTTCTTTGACACCACTGTCGGACGGGAAGTCTACCCCACTGTGACTTTTCTGGCCAACTAGCCCAACAACAATATTCCGTACCTTGTGCGGCTATATCGGACGATGTCTTCAGACCCCTTAACTGATTGATTACATTTCTAGTTTTAATTTAAATCAGTGCAAGACTCATACTAATCTACGATATGCTTAATTCAAATTGAAAATTCAGACCTACCCCAAATATGACGATAACAGTAGGTCAACTAAAGAGGCGTGGCCACCCCCTTAACCTGACTTCACGATTCGAATCAAAAACTATACCAAAATAGTATTCCACTATACCGGACCCTATACATACATATATACATATATATATATATATATATATATATATACATACTGAGCCTATAACTATATAAAATAAGTGATTTACAAAAACAGTACCGGGATAATTTTTTTCAATAAGAAAGTTTTGAAGTTAAAAAAAGTGCAGAATATATATATAATTTATTGCACAATTACCAAGCGGCGATAGTAGTGTAGTGGTTAAAGTACTACTTGCAAATTAATTAAAGCGAGTAACACCATCGGGAGCTTAATTTCGCTTCTCGGCCATAGCCGCGTATTTTTTTTTTTTTTTTTTTTTTTTATTTTGCCAACGAGATTTTTTTTTTTTAACTTTATCTTAAAATGACATTTTACTATGAGAAAAATAATTATCTCCCAATTTAAAGAGAAAGCTATTTTTTGTGTCTAATATAATATTTTTAGACATTACTTCACTTTTCATACGTATTTATTTGGGAATTTACAATGTCAAATGACATGTAGTTGAAAAAAAACAAAATAGCATTTTTAATGAGATTATAAAGGCTTAAGTTACGCGCTTTCTATAAAATGGCAGCAATTGTCTGTTATTCTTTTAATTCGAGATTCAGACGATGGTTTGATTAGGGGTAATGTTCTTTGACAAGACCACTCTCGGACGGGAAGTCTCCCCCACTGTGAATTTTCTGGCCAACTAGTCCAACCACCATGTTCCGTGCCTTGTGCGGCTTTATCGGAGGATGTCTTCAGACCCCTTAACTGATTGATTACATTTCTAGTTTTAATTTAAATCAGTGCAAGACTCATACGTATCTACGATATGCTTAATTCAAAATGAAAATTCAGACCTACCCTAAATATGACGAACACAGTAGGTCAACTAAAGAGGCGTGGCCACCCCCTCAACCTGACTTCACGATTCCGATCAAAATCTATACCAATATAGTTTTCCACTATACCGGACCCTATACACATATATATATATATATATATATATACATACTGAGCGTATAAATATATGAAATAACTGTTTTACCAAAACAGGACCGGGATAATGTTTTTCAATAAGAAAGGTTTAAATGTAAAAAAATTGCAGCATAAATATATAATTTATTGAGCAATTACCAAGCGGCATGGTGGTGTAGTGGTTAAAGTACTACTTGCAAATTAATTAAAGTGAGTCACACCATCGGGAGCTTAATTTCGCTTCCCGGCCATAGCCGCGTATTTTTTTTTTTTTTTTTTTTACTTTCCCAACTAGTGGTTTTTTTTTAACTTTATCCTAAAATGACAATTTTACTATGAGAAAAATAATTAACTCCCAATTTAAAGAGAAAGCTATTTTCTGTGTCTAATATAAAATTGTTAGTCATTACTTCACTTTTCAAACGTATTTTTTTGGGACTTTACAATGTTTTGTTTTTTTGCAACTACATGTCATTTTTATTGAGATTATAAAGGCCTAAGTTAGCGCTTTCTATAAATTGGCAGTAATTGTCCGTTATTCTTTTAATTCCAGATTCAGACGATGGTTTGATTAAGGGTAATGTTCTTTGCAGCACTCTCGGACGGGAAGTATCCCCCACTGTGAATTTTCTGGCCAACTAGTCCAACCATCATGTTCCGTGCCTTGTGCGGCTTTATCGGAGGATGTCTTCAGACCCCTTAACTGATTGATTACATTTCTAGTTTTAATTTAAATCAATGCAAGACTCATACTTATCTACGATATGCTTAATTCAAAATGACAATTCAGACCTACCCTAAATATGACGAAAACAGTAGGTAACCTAAAGAGGCGTGGCCACCCCCTCAACCTGACTTCACGATACGAATCAAAAACTATACCAATATAGTATTCCACTATACCAGACCCTATGCATATATATATATATATATATATATATATTCATACTGGGCCTATAATTATATAAAATATGTGATTTACAAAAACAGGACTGGGATAATTTTTTTCAATAAGAAATTTATTAAGTTAAATAAACTGCAGCATATATTTATAATTTATTGCGCAATTGCCAAGCGGCGATGTTTAAGTAGTAGTTAAAGTACTACTTGCAAATTAATTAAAGTGAGTCACACTATCGGGAGCTTAATTTCGCTTCCCGGCCATAGCCGCGTATTTTTTTTTTTTTTTTTTTTACTTTGCCAACCAGAGGTTTTTTTTTAACTTTATCCTAAAATGACAATTTTACTATGAGAAAAATTACTTCACTTTTCAAAAGTATTTTTTTGGGACTTTACAATGTTTTGTTTTTTTTCAACTACATGTCATTTTTAATGAGATATAAAGGCTTAATTTACGCACTTTCTATAAAATGGCAGCAATTGGCCGTTATTCTTTTAATTCCAGATTCAGACGATGGTTTGATTAAGGGTAATGTTCTTTGACAGCACTCTCGGACGGGAAGTCTCCCCCCCTGTTAATTTTCTGGCCAACTATCCCAACCACCATGTTCCGTGCCTTGTGCGGCTTTATCGGAGGATGTCCTCAGACCCCTTAACTGACTGATTATATTTCTAGTTTTAATTTAAATCAGTGCAAGACTCATACTTATCTACGATATGCTTAAATCAAAATGACAATTCAGACCTACCCTAAATATGACGAAAACAGTAGGTAACCGAAAGAGGCGTGGCCACCCCCTTAACCTGACTTCACGATTCCGATCAAAATCTATACCAATATAGTATTCCACTATACCGGACCCTATACACATATATATATACATACTGAGCGTATAAATATATAAAATAACTGTTTTACCAAAACAGGACCGGGATAATGTTTTTCAATAAGAAAGGTTTAAATGTAAAAAAATTGCAGCATATATATATAATTTATTGAGCAATTACCAAGCGGCATGGTGGTGTAGTGGTTAAAGTACTACTTGCAAATTAATTAAAGCGAGTAACACCATGGGGAGCTCAAGTTCGCTTCACGGCCATGTCCGCGTATTTTTTTTTTTTTTTTTTTGATTTTGCTAACAAGATTTTTTTTTTTTTTAACTTTATCCTAAAATGACAATTTTACTATGAGAAAAATAATTATCTGCCAATTTAAAGAGAAAAGTATGTTTTGTGTCTAATATATTATTTTTAGTCATTATATTACTTTTCATACGTATTTATTTGGGACTTTACAATGTTTTGTTTTTTTTCAACTATATGTCATTTTTAATGAGATAATAAAGGCTTAGGCCAGACGATGGTTTGATTATGGGTAATGTTCTTTGACAGCACCCTCGGACGGGAAGTATCCCCCACTGTGAATTTTCTGGCCAACTAGCCCAACCATCGTATTCCGTGCCTTGTGCGGCTTTATCGGAGGATGACTTCAGACCCCTTAACTGATTGATTACATTTCTAGTTTTAATTTAAATCAGTGCAAGACTCATACGTATCTACGATATGCTTAATTCAAAATGAAAATTCAGACCTACCCTAAATATGTCGAACACAGTAGGTCAACTAAAGGGGCGTGGCCACCCCCTCAACCTGACTTCACGATTCCGATCAAAATCTATACCAATATAGTATTCAACTATACCGGACCCTATACACATATATATATACATACTGAGCGTATAAATATATAAAATAAGTGTTTTACCAAAACAGGACCGGAATAATGTTTTTCAATAAGAAAGGTTTTAAGGTAAAAAAACTGCAGCATATATATATAATTTATTGCACTATTACCAAGCGGCATGGTGGTGTAGTGGCTAAAGTACTACTTGCAAATTAATTAAAGTGAGTCACACCATCGGGAGCTTAATTTCGCTTCCCGGCCATAGCCGCGTATTTTTTTTTTTTTTTTTACTTTCCCAACCAGTGGTTTTTTTTTAACTTTATCCTAAAATGACAATTTTACTATGAGAAAAATAATTAACTCCCAATTTAAAGAGAAAGCTATTTTCTGTGTCTAATATAAAATTGTTAGTCATTACTTCACTTTTCAAACGTATTTTTTTGGGACTTTACAATGTTTTGTTTTTTTGCAACTACATGTCATTTTTATTGAGATTATAAAGGCCTAAGTTAGCGCTTTCTATAAATTGGCAGTAATTGTCCGTTATTCTTTTAATTCCAGATTCAGACGATGGTTTGATTAAGGGTAATGTTCTTTGCAGCACTCTCGGACGGGAAGTATCCCCCACTGTGAATTTTCTGGCCAACTAGTCCAACCATCATGTTCCGTGCCTTGTGCGGCTTTTTATCGGAGGATGTCTTCAGACCCCTTAACTGATTGATTACATTTCTAGTTTTAATTTAAATCAGTGCAAGACTCATTGATTACATTTCTAGTTTTAATTTAAATCAATGCAAGACTCATACGTATCTACGAGTAGTTTAATTCAAAATGAAAATTCAGACCTACCCCAAATATGACGAACACAGTAGGTCAACTAAATAGGCGTGGCCACCCCCTCAACCTGACTTCACGATTCCGATCAAAATCTATACCAATATAGTATTCCACTATACCGGACCCTATACACACACATATATATATATATATATATTTATACATACTGAGCGTATAAATATATAAAATAAGTGTTTTACCAAAACAGGACCGGAATAATGTTTTTCAATAAGAAAGGTTTAAAGGTAAAAAAGCTGCAGCATATATATATAATTTATTGCACTATTACCAAGCAGCATGGTGGTGTAGTGGCTAAAGTACTACTTGCAAATTAATTAAAGCGAGTAACACCATGGTGAGCTGAAGTTCGCTTCCCGGCCATGTCCGCGTATTTTTTTTTTTTTTTTTTGATTTTGCTAACAAGATGTTTTTTTTTTTAACTTTATCCTAAAATGACAATTTTACTATGAGAAAAATAATTATCTCCCAATTAAAAGAGACGGCTATTTTTTGTGTCTAATATAATATTTTTAGTCATTACTTCACTTTTCATACGTATTTATTTGGGACTTTACAATGTTTTCTTTTTTTTCAACTGCATGTCATTTTTAATGAGATATAAAGGCTTAATTTACGCACTTTCTATAAAATGGCAGCATTTGTCCGTTATTCTTTTAATTCCAGATTCAGACGATGGTTTGATTAAGGGTAATGTTCTTTGACAGCACTCTCGGACGGGAAGTCTCCCCCCCTGTGAATTTTCTGGCCAACTATTCCAACCACCATGTTCCGTGCCTTGTGCGGCTTTATCGGAGGATGTCTTCAGACCCCTAAACTGACTGATTATATTTCTAGTTTTAATTTAAATCAGTGCAAGACTCATACTTATCTACGATATGCCTAATTCAAAATGACAATTCAGACCTACCCTAAATATGACGAAAACAGTAGGTAACCTAAAGAGGCGTGGCCACCCCCTCAACCTGACTTCACGATACGAATCAAAAACTATACCAATATAGTATTCCACTATACAAGACCCTATGCATATATATATATATATATATATTCATACTGGGCCTATAATTATATAAAATATGTGATTTACAAAAACAGGACTGGGATAATTTTTTTCAATAAGAAATTTATTAAGTTAAATAAACTGCAGCATATATTTATAATTTATTGCGCAATTGCCAAGCGGCGATGTTTAAGTAGTAGTTAAAGTACTACTTGCAAATTAATTAAAGTGAGTCACACTATCGGGAGCTTAATTTCGCTTCCCGGCCATAGCCGCGTATTTTTTTTTTTTTTTTTTTTACTTTGCAACCAGAGGTTTTTTTTTAACTTTATCCTAAAATGACAATTTTACTATGAGAAAAATTACTTCACTTTTCAAAAGTATTTTTTTGGGACTTTACAATGTTTTGTTTTTTTTCAACTACATGTCATTTTTAATGAGATTATAAAGGCTTAATTTACGCACTTTCTATAAAATGGCAGCAATTGTCCGTTATTCTTTTAATTCCAGATTCAGACGATGGTTTGATTAAGGGTAATGTTCTTTGACAGCACTCTCGGACGGGAAGTATCCCCCACTGTGAATTTTCTGGCCAACTAGTCCAACCATCATGTTCCGTGCCTTGTGCGGCTTTATCGGAGGATGTCTTCAGACCCCTTAACTGATTGATTACATTTCTAGTTTTAATTTAAATCAGTGCAAGACTCATACGTATCTACGATTAGTTTAATTCAAAATGAAGATTCAGACCTACCCTAAATATGACGAACACAGTAGGTCAACTAAATAGGCGTGGCCACCCCCTCAAAATGACTTCTCGATTCCGATCAAAATCTATACCAATATAGTATTCCACTATACCGGACCCTATACACACACATATATATATATATATATATATATATATATATATATATATATATATATATACATACTGAGCGTATAAATATATAAAATAAGTGTTTTACCAAAACAGGACCGGAATAATGTTTTTCAATAAGAAAGTTTTAAAGGTAAAAAAGCTGCAGCATATATATATAATTTATTGCACTATTACCAAGCGGCATGGTGGTGTAGTGGGAAAGTACTACTTGCAAATTAATTAAAGCGAGTAACACCATGGGGAGCTCAAGTTCGCTTCCCAGCCATGTCCGCGTATTTTTTTTTTTTTTTTTTTTTATTTGGCTAACAAGATGTTTTTTTTTTAACTTTATCCTAAAATGACAATTTTACTATGAGAAAAATAATTATCTCCCAATTTAAAGATAAAGCTATTTTTTGTGTCTAATATAATATTTTTAGTCATTATATTACTTTTCGTACGTATTTATTATGGACTTTACAATGTTTTGTTTTTTTTCAACTACATGTCATTTTTAATGAGATTACAAAGGCTTAAGTTACGCGCTTACTATAAAATGGAAGCAATTGTCCGTTTTTCTTTTAATTCCAGATTCAGTTGATGGTTTTATTAGGGGAATGTTCTTTGACACCACTCTCGGACGGGAAGTCACCCCCACTGTGAATTTTCTGACCAACTAGCCCAACCACCATGTTCCGTGCCTTGTGCGGCTTTATCGGAGGATGTCTTCATACCCCTTAACTGATTGATTACATTTCTAGTTTTAATTTAAATCAGTGCAAGACACATACTTATCTACGATATGCTTAGTTCAAAATGAAAATTCAGATATACCCCAAATATGACGAATACAGTAGCTCAACTAAAGAGGCGTGGCCACCCCCTCAACCTGACTTCACGATTCCGATCAAAATCTATACTAATAGAGTATTCCACTATACCGGACCCTATACATATATATATATATATATTTATATACTGAGCGTATAAATATATAAAATAAGTGTTTTACCAAAACAGGACCGGGATAATGTTTTTCAATAAGAATGGTTTTAAGTTAAAAAAACTGCAGCATATATATATAATTTATTGAGCAATTACCAAGCGGCATGGTGGTGTAGTGGGTAAAGTACTACTTGCAAATTAATTAAAGCGAGTAACACCATGGGGAGCTCAAGTTCGCTTCCCGGCCATGTCCGCGTATTTTTTTTTTTTTTTTTTTTGATTTTGCTAACAAGATGTTTTTTTTTTTAACTTTATCCTAAAATGACAATTTTACTATGAGAAAAATAATTATCTCCCAATTTAAAGAGACGGCTATTTTTTGTGTCTAATATAATATTTTTAGTCATTACTTCAATTTTCATACGTATTTATTTGGGACTTTACAATGTTTTCTTTTTTTTCAACTGCATGTCATTTTTAATGAGATATAAAAGCTTAATTTACGCACTTTCTATAAAATGGCAGCAATTGGCCGTTATTCTTTTAATTCCAGATTCAGACGATGGTTTGATTAAGGGTAATGTTCTTTGACAGCACTCTCGGACGGGAAGTCTCCCCCCTGTTAATTTTCTGGCCAACTATCCCAACCACCATGTTCCGTGCCTTGTGCGGCTTTATCGGAGGATGTCCTCAGACCCCTTAACTGACTGATTATATTTCTAGTTTTAATTTAAATCAGTGCAAGACTCATACTTATCTACGATATGCTTAATTCAAAATGACAATTCAGACCTACCCTAAATATGACGAAAACAGTAGGTAACCGAAAGAGGCGTGGCCACCCCCTTAACCTGACTTAACGATTCCGATCAAAATCCATACCAATATAGTATTCCACTATACCGGACCCTATACACATATATATATACATACTGAGCGTATAAATATATAAAATAACTGTTTTACCAAAACAGGACCGGGATAATGTTTTTCAATAAGAAAGGTTTAAATGTAAAAAAATTGCAGCATATATATATAATTTATTGAGCAATTACCAAGCGGCATGGTGGTGTAGTGGTTAAAGTACTACTTGCAAATTAATTAAAGCGAGTAACACCATGGGGAGCTCAAGTTCGCTTCCCGGCCATGTCCGCGTATTTTTTTTTTTTTTTTTTTGATTTTGCTAACAAGATTTTTTTTTTTTTAACTTTATCCTAAAATGACAATTTTACTATGAGAAAAATAATTATCTGCCAATTTAAAGAGAAAAGTATGTTTTGTGTCTAATATATTATTTTTAGTCATTATATTACTTTTCATACGTATTTATTTGGGACTTTACAATGTTTTGTTTTTTTTCAACTATATGTCATTTTTAATGAGATAATAAAGGCTTAGGCCAGACGATGGTTTGATTATGGGTAATGTTCTTTGACAGCACCCTCGGACGGGAAGTATCCCCCACTGTGAATTTTCTGGCCAACTAGCCCAACCATCGTATTCCGTGCCTTGTGCGGCTTTATCGGAGGATGACTTCAGACCCCTTAACTGATTGATTACATTTCTAGTTTTAATTTAAATCAGTGCAAGACTCATACGTATCTACGATATGCTTAATTCAAAATGAAAATTCAGACCTACCCTAAATATGTCGAACACAGTAGGTCAACTAAAGAGGCGTGGCCACCCCCTCAACCTGACTTCACGATTCCGATCAAAATCTATACCAATATAGTATTCAACTATACCGGACCCTATACACATATATATATACATACTGAGCGTATAAATATATAAAATAAGTGTTTTACCAAAACAGGACCGGAATAATGTTTTTCAATAAGAAAGGTTTTAAGGTAAAAAAACTGCAGCATATATATATAATTTATTGCACTATTACCAAGCGGCATGGTGGTGTAGTGGCTAAAGTACTACTTGCAAATTAATTAAAGTGAGTCACACCATCGGGAGCTTAATTTCGCTTCCCGGCCATAGCCGCGTATTTTTTTTTTTTGTTTTACTTTCCCAACCAGTGGTTTTTTTTTAACTTTATCCTAAAATGACAATTTTACTATGAGAAAAATAATTAACTCCCAATTTAAAGAGAAAGCTATTTTCTGTGTCTAATATAAAATTGTTAGTCATTACTTCACTTTTCAAACGTATTTTTTTGTGACTTTACAATGTTTTGTTTTTTTGCAACTACATGTCATTTTTATTGAGATTAAAAAGGCCTAAGTTAGCGCTTTCTATAAATTGGCAGTAATTGTCCGTTATTCTTTTAATTCCAGATTCAGAGGATGGCTTGATTAAGGGTAATGTTCTTTGCAGCACTCTCGGACGGGAAGTAGCCCCCACTGTGAATTTTCTGGCCAACTAGTCCAACCATCATGTTCCGTGCCTTGTGCGGCTTTATCGGAGGATGTCTTCAGACCCCTTAACTGATTGATTACATTTCTAGTTTTAATTTAAATCAGTGCAAGACACATACTTATCTACGATATGCTTAGTTCAAAATGAAAATTCAGATATACCCCAAATATGACGAATACAGTAGCTCAACTAAAGAGGCGTGGCCACCCCCTCAACCTGACTTCACGATTCCGATCAAAATCTATACCAATATAGTATTCCACTATACCGGACCCTATACACACACATATATATATATATATATATTTATACATACTGAGCGTATAAATATATAAAATAAGTGTTTTACCAAAACAGGACCGGAATAATGTTTTTCAATAAGAAAGGTTTAAAGGTAAAAAAGCTGCAGCATATATATATATAATTTATTGCACTATTACCAAGCGGCATGGTAGTGTAGTGGCTAAAGTACTACTTGCAAATTAATTAAAGCGAGTAACACCATGGGGAGCTGAAGTTCGCTTCCCGGCCATGTCCGCGTATTTTTTTTTTTTTTTTTTGATTTTGCTAACAAGATGTTTTTTTTTTTAACTTTATCCTAAAATGACAATTTTACTATGAGAAAAATAATTATCTCCCAATTTAAAGAGACGGCTATTTTTTGTGTCTAATATAATATTTTTAGTCATTACTTCACTTTTCATACGTATTTATTTGGGACTTTACAATGTTTTCTTTTTTTTCAACTGCATGTCATTTTTAATGAGATATAAAGGCTTAATTTACGCACTTTCTATAAAATGGCATCATTTGTCCGTTATTCTTTTAATTCCAGATTCAGACGATGGTTTGATTAAGGGTAATGTTCTTTGACAGCACTCTCGGACGGGAAGTCTCCCCCCCTGTGAATTTTCTGGCCAACTATCCCAACCACCATGTTCCGTGCCTTGTGCGGCTTTATCGGAGGATGTCTTCAGACCCCTAAACTGACTGATTATATTTCTAGTTTTAATTTAAATCAGTGCAAGACTCATACTTATCTACGATATGCTTAATTCAAAATGACAATTCAGACCTACCCTAAATATGACGAAAACAGTAGGTAACCTAAAGAGGCGTGGCCACCCCCTCAACCTGACTTCACGATACGAATCAAAAACTATACCAATATAGTATTCCACTATACCAGACCCTATGCATATATATATATATATTCATACTGGGCCTATAATTATATAAAATATGTGATTTACAAAAACAGGACTGGGATAATTTTTTTCAATAAGAAATTTATTAAGTTAAATAAACTGCAGCATATATTTATAATTTATTGCGCAATTGCCAAGCGGCGATGTTTAAGTAGTAGTTAAAGTACTACTTGCAAATTAATTAAAGTGAGTCACACTATCGGGAGCTTAATTTCGCTTCCCGGCCATAGCCGCGTATTTTTTTTTTTTTTTTTTTACTTTGCCAACCAGAGGTTTTTTTTTAACTTTATTCTAAAATGACAATTTTACTATGAGAAAAATTACTTCACTTTTCAAAAGTATTTTTTTAGGACTTTACAATGTTTTGTTTTTTTTCAACTACATGTCATTTTTAATGAGATTATAAAGGCTTAATTTACGCACTTTCTATAAAATGGCAGCAATTGTCCGTTATTCTTTTAATTCCAGATTCAGACGATGGTTTGATTAAGGGTAATGTTCTTTGACAGCACTCTCGGACGGGAAGTATCCCCTACTGTGAATTTTCTGGCCAACTAGTCCAACCATCATGTTCCGTGCCTTGTGCGGCTTTATCGGAGGATGTCTTCAGACCCCTTAACTGATAGATTACATTTCTAGTTTTAATTTAAATCAGTGCAAGACTCATACGTATCTACGATTAGTTTAATTCAAAATGAAAATTCAGACCTACCCTAAATATGACGAACACAGTAGGTCAACTAAATAGGCGTGGCCACCCCCTCAAAATGACTTCACGATTCCGATCAAAATCTATACCAATATAGTATTCCACTATACCGGACCCTATACACATATATATATATATATATATATATATATATATATATATACATACTGAGCGTATAAATATATAATATAAGTGTTTTACTAAAACAGGACCGGGATAATGTTTTTCAATAAGAAAGGTTTTAAGGTAAAAAAATTGCAGCATATATATATAATTTATTGAGCAATTACCAAGCGGCATGGTGGTGTAGTGGTTAAAGTACTACTTGCAAATTAATTAAAGCGAGTAACACCATGGGGAGCTCAAGTTCGCTTCCCGGCCATGTCCGCGTATTTTTTTTTTTTTTTTTTGATTTTGCTAACAAGATGTTTTTTTTTTTTTTTAACTTTATCCTAAAATGACAATTTTACTATGAGAAAAATAATTATCTGCCAATTTAAAGAGAAAGCTATTTTTTGTGTCTAATATATTATTTTTAGTCATTATATTACTTTTCATACGTATTTATTTGGGACTTTACAATGTTTTGTTTTTTTTCAACTATATGTCATTTTTAATGAGATTATAAAGGCTTAGGCCAGACGATGGTTTGATTATGGGTAATGTTCTTTGAAAGCACCCTCGCACGGGAAGTATCCCCCACTGTGAATTTTCTGGCCAACTAGCCCAACCATCATGTTCCGTGCCTTGTGCGGCTTTATCGGAGGATGACTTCAGACCCCTTAACTGATTGATTACATTCCTAGTTTTAATTTAAATCAGTGCAAGACTCATACGTATCAACGATATGCTTAATTCAAAATGAAAATTCAGACCTACCCTAAATATGACGAACACAGTAGGTCAACTAAAGAGGCGTGGCCAACCCCTCAACCTGACTTCACGATTCCGATCAAAATCTATACCAATATAGTATTCCACTATACCGGACCGTATACACATATGTATATATACATACTGAGCGTATAAATATATAAAGTAAGTGTTTTACCAAAAAAGGACCGGAATTTTTTTTTTCAATAAGAAAGGTTTTAAGGTAAAAAAGCTGCAGCATATATATATAATTTATTGCACTATTACCAAGCGACATGGTGGTGTAGTGGCAAAGTACTACTTGCAAATTAATTAAAGCGAGTAACACCATGGGGAGCTCAAGTTCGCTTCCCAGCCATGTCCGCGTATTTTTTTTTTTTTTTTTTTTTATTTGGCTAACAAGATGTTTTTTTTTTAACTTTATCCTAAAATGACAATTTTACTATGAGAAAAATAATTATCTCCCAATTTAAAGATAAAGCTATTTTTTGTGTCTAATATAATATTTTTAGTCATTATATTACTTTTCGTACGTATTTATTATGGACTTTACAATGTTTTGTTTTTTTTCAACTACATGTCATTTTTAATGAGATTACAAAGGCTTAAGTTACGCGGTTACTATAAAATGGAAGCAATTGTCCGTTTTTCTTTTAATTCCAGATTCAGTTGATGGTTTTATTAGGGGAATGTTCTTTGACACCACTCTCGGACGGGAAGTCACCCCCACTGTGAATTTTCTGGCCAACTAGCCCAACCACCATGTTCCGTGCCTTGTGCGGCTTTATCGGAGGATGTCTTCATACCCCTTAACTAATTGATTACATTTCTAGTTTTAATTTAAATCAGTGCAAAACTCATACGTATCTACGATTAGTTGAATTCAAATAGAAAATTCAGACCTACCCCAAATATGACGAATACAGTAGCTCACCTAAAGAGGCGTGGCCACCCCCTCAACCTGACTTCACGATTCCGATCAAAATCTATACTAATATAGTATTCCACTATACCGGACCCTATACACACACATATATATATATATATATATATATAAACATACTGAGCGTATAAATATATAAAATAAGTGTTTTACCAAAACAGGACCGGAATAATGTTTTTCAATAAGAAAGGTATTAAGGTAAAAAAACTGCAGCATATATATATAATTTATTACACTATTAGTAAGCGGCAAGGTGGTGTAGTAGTTAAAGTACTACTTGCAAATTAATTAAAGCGAGTAACACCATGGGGAGCTCAAGTTCGCTTCCCGGCCATGTCCGCGTATTTTTATTTTTTCTTTTTTTTGATTTTGCTAACAATATGTTTTTTTTTTTAACTTTAACCTAAAATGACAATTGTACTATGAGAAAAATAATTATCTGCCAATTTAAAGAGAAAGCTATTTTTGTGTCTAATAGAATATTTTTAGTCATTATATTACTTTTCATACGTATTTATTTGGGACTTTACAATGTTTTGTTTTTTTCAACTACATGTCATTTTTAATGAGATTATAAAGGCTTAAATTACGCGCATTCTATAAAATGGAAGCAATTGTCCGTTATTCTTTTAATTCCAGATTCAGACGATAGTTTGGTTAGGGGAATGTTCTTTGACACCACTCTCGTACGCGAAGTCACCCCCACTGTGAATTTTCTGGCCAACTAGCCCAAAAACCATGTTCCATGCCTTGTGCGGCTTTATCGGAGGATGTCTTCAGACCCCTTAACTGATTGATTACATTTCTAGTTTTAATTTAAATCAGTGCAAGACTCATTGATTACATTTCTAGTTTTAATTTAAATCAATGCAAGACTCATACGTATCTACGAATAGTTTATTTCAAAATGAAAATTCAGACCTACCCCAAATATGACGAACACAGTAGGTCAACTAAATTGGCGTGGCCACCCCCTCAACCTGACTTCACGATTCCGATCAAAATCTATACCAATATAGTATTCCACTATACCGGACCCTATACACACACATATATATATATATATATATATATATATATACATACTGAGCGTATAAATTTATAAAAAAAGTATTTTACCAAAACAGGACCGGAATAATGTTTTTCAATAAGAAATGTTTTAAGGTAAAAAAGCTGCAGCATATATATATAATTTATTGCACTATTACCAAGCGGCATGGTGGTGTAGTGGCTAAAGTACTACTTGCAAATTAATTAAAGAGAGTAACACCATGGGGAGCTCAAGTTCGCTTCCCGGCCATGTCCGCGTATTTTTTTTTTTTTTTTTTTTGATTTGGCTAGCAAGATGTTTTTTTTTTCAACTTTAACCTAAAACGACAATTTTACTATGAGAAAAATAATGATCTGCCAATTTAAAGAGAAAGCTATTTTTGTATCTAATATAATATTTTTAGTCATTATATTACTTTTCATACGTATTTATTTGGGACTTTACAATGTTTTGTTTTTTTTCAACTACATGTCATTTTTAATGAGATTATAAAGGCTTAAGTTACGCGCTTTCTATAAAATGGAAGCAATTGTCCGTTATTCTTTTAATTCCAGATTCAGACGATAGTTTGGTTAGGGGAATGTTCTTTGACACCACTCTCGGACGGGAAGTCACCCCCACTGTGAATTTTCTGTCCAACTAGCCCAACCACCATGTTCCGTCCCTTGTGCGGCTTTATCGGAGGATGTCTTCAGACCCCTTAATTGATTGATTACATTTCTAGTTTTAATTTAAATCAGTGCAAGACTCATACGTATCTACGATATGCTTATTTCAAAATGAAAATTCAGACCTACCCTAAATATGACGAACACAGTAGGTCAACTAAGTAGGCGTGGCCACCCCCTCAACTGACTTCACGATTCCGATCAAAATCTATACCAATATAGTATTCCACTATACCGGACCCTATACACACACATATATATATATATATATATATATATATATATATATATATATATATACATACTGAGCGTATAAATATATAAAATAAGTGTTTTACCAAAACAGGACGGGAATAATGTTTTTCAATAAGAAAGGTTTTAAGGTAAAAAAACTGCAGCATATATATATAATTTATTGCACTATTAGCAAGCGGCATGGTGGTGTAGTAGTTAAAGTACTACTTGCAAATTAATTAAAGCGAGTAACACCATGGGGAGGTCAAGTTCGCTTCCGGCCATGTCCGCGTATTTTTTTTTTTTTTTTTTTTTTTGATTTTGCTGACAAGATTTTTTTTTTTTTATCTTTATCCTTAAATGACAATTTTACTATGAGAAAAATAATTATCTCCCATTTAAAGAGAAAGCTATTTTTTGTGTCTAATATAATATTTTAGTCATTACTTCACTTTTCATACGTATTTATTTGGGACTTTACAATGTTTTCTTTTTTTTTCAACTGCATGTCATTTTTAATGAGTTATAAAGGCTTAATTTACGCACTTTCTATAAAATGGCAGCAATTGTCCGTTATTCTTTTAATTCCAGATTCAGATGATGGTTTGATTAAGGGTAATGTTCTTTGACAGCACTCTCGTACGGGAAGGATCCCCCACTGTGAATTTTCTGGCCAACTATCCCAACCACCATGTTCCGTGCCTTGTGCGGCTTTATCGGAGGATTTCTTCAGACCCCTTAACTGATTGATTACATTTCTAGTTTTAATTTAAATCAGTGCAAGACTCATACGTATCTACGATTACTTTAATTCAAATAGAAAATTCAGACCTACCCTAAATATGACGAACACAGTAGGTCAACTAAAGAGGCGTAGCCACCCCCTCAAACTGACTTCACGATTCCGATCAAAATCTATACTAATATAGTATTCCACTATACCGGACCCTATACACACACACATATATATATATATATATATATATATATATATACATACTGAGCGTATAAATATATAAACTAAGTGTTTTACCAAAACAGAACCGGGATAATGTTTTTCAATAAGAAAGGTTTTAAGGTAAAAAAATTGCAGCATATATATATAATTTATTGAGCAATTACCAAGCGGCATGGTGGTGTAGTGGTTAAAGTACTACTTGCAAATTAATTAAAGCGAGTAACACCATGGGGAGGTCAAGTTGGCTTCCGGCCATGTCCGCGTATTTTTTTTTTTTTTTTTTTGATTTTGCTAACAAGATTTTTTTTTTTTAACTTTATCCTTAAATGACAATTTTACTATGAGAAAAATAATTATCTCCCAATTTAAAGAGAAAGCTATTTTTTGTGTCTAATATAATATTTTAGTCATTACTTCCCTTTTCATACGTATTTATTTGGGACTTTACAATGTTTTCTTTTTTTGTCAGCTGCATGTCATTTTAAATGAGATTATAAAGGCTTAATTCTTGCACTTTCTATAAAATGGCAGCAATTGTCCGTTATTCTTTTAATTCCAGATTCAGACGATGGTTTGATTAAGGGTAATGTTTTTGACAGCACTCTCGGACGGAAGTATCCCCCACTGTGAATTTTCTGGCCAACTAGCCCAACCATCATGTTCCGTGCCTTGTGCGGCTTTATCGGAGGATGACTTCAGACCCCTTAACTGATTGATTACATTTCTAGTTTTAATTTAAATCAATGCAAGACTCATACGTATCTACGATTAGTTTAATTCAAAATGAAAATTCAGACCTACCCTAAATATGACGAACACAGTAGGTCAACTAAGTAGGCGTGGCCACCCCCTCAACTGACTTCACGATTCCGATCAAAATCTATACCAATATAGTATTCCACTATACCGGACCCTATACACACACATATATATATATATATATATATATATATATACATACTGAGCGTATAAATATATAAAATAAGTGTTTTACCAAAACAGGACGGGAATAATGTTTTTCAATAAGAAAGGTTTTAAGGTAAAAAAACTGCAGCATATATATATAATTTATTGCACTATTAGCAAGCGGCATGGTGGTGTAGTAGTTAAAGTACTACTTGCAAATTAATTAAAGCGAGTAACACCATGGGGAGGTCAAGTTCGCTTCCGGCCATGTCCGCGTATTTTTTTTTTTTTTTTTTTTTTTGATTTTGCTAACAAGATTTTTTTTTTTTTAACTTTATCCTTAAATGACAATTTTACTATGAGAAAAATAATTATCTCCCATTTAAAGAGAAAGCTATTTTTTGTGTCTAATATAATATTTTAGTCATTACTGCACTTTTCATACGTATTTATTTGGGACTTTACAATGTTTTCTTTTTTTTTCAACTGCATGTCATTTTTAATGAGTTATAAAGGCTTAATTTACGCACTTTCTATAAAATGGCCGCAATTGTCCGTTATTCTTTTAATTCCAGATTCAGATGATGGTTTGATTAAGGGTAATGTTCTTTGACAGCACTCTCGTACGGGAAGGATCCCCCACTGTGAATTTTCTGGCCAACTATCCCAACCACCATGTTCCGTGCCTTGTGCGGCTTTATCGGAGGATTTCTTCAGACCCCTTAACTGATTGATTACATTTCTAGTTTTAATTTAAATCAGTGCAAGACTCATACGTATCTACGATTAGTTTAATTCAAATAGAAAATTCAGACCTACCCTAAATATGACGAACACAGTAGGTCAACTAAAGAGGCGTAGCCACCCCCTCAAACTGACTTCACGATTCTGATCAAAATCTATACTAATATAGTATTCCACTATACCGGACCCTATACACACACACACATATATATATATATATATATATACATACTGAGCGTATAAATATATAAAATAAGTGTTTTACCAAAACAGGACCGGGATAATGTTTTTCAATAAGAAAGGTTTTAAGATAAAAAAATTGCAGCATATATATATAATTTATTGGGCAATTACCAAGCGGCATGGTGGTGTAGTGGTTATTGCACTACTTGCAAATTAATTAAAGCGAGTAACACCATGGGGAGCTCAAGTTCGCTTCCCGGCCATGTCCGCGTATTTTTTTTTTTTTTGTTTGAGTTTGGTAACAAGATGTTTTTTTTTTAACTTTATCCTAAAATGACAATTTTACTATGAGAAAAATAATTATCTGCCAATTTAAAGAGAAAGCTATTTTTTGTGTCTAATATATTATTTTTAGTCATTATATTACATTTCATACGTATTTATTTGGGACATTACAATAAGTTGTTTTTTTCAACTACACGTCATTTTTAATGAGATTATAAAGGCTTAAGTTACGCGCTTTCTATAAAATGGCAGCAATTGTCCGTTATTCTTTAACTCCAGATTCAGACGATAGTTTAATTAAGGGTAATGTTCTTTGACACTACTCTCGGAAGGGAAGCCTCCCCCACTGTGAATTTTCTGGCCAACTAGCCCAACCACCATGTTTCGTTCCTTGTGCGGCTTTATCGGAGGATGTCTTCAGACCCCTTAACTGATTGATTACATTTCTAGTTTTAATTTAAATCAGTGCAAGACACATATTTATCTACGATATGCTTAATTCAAAATGAAAATTCAGACCTAGCCTAAATATGACGAACACAGTAGGTCAACTAAAGAGGCGTGGCCACCCCCTCAACCTGACTTCACGATTCCGATCAAAATCTATACCAATATAGTATTCCACTATACCGGACCCTATACATATATATATATATATATATAGATATATATATATATATATACATTCTGAGCGTATAAATATATAAAATAAGTGTTTTACCAAAACAGGACCGGAATAATGTTTTTCAACAAGAAAGTTTTTAAGGTAAAAAAACTGCAGCATATATATATATATAATTTATTGCACTATTACCAAGCGGCATGGTGGTGTAGTGGTTAAAGTACTACTTGCAAATTAATTAAAGCCAGTAACACCATGGGGAGCTCAAGTTCGCTTCCCGGCCATGTCCGCATATTTTTTTTTTTTTTTTTTTTGATTTTGCTAACAAGATGTATTTTTTTTTTTAACTTTATCCTAAAATGACAATTTTACTATGGGAAAAATAATTATCTCCCAATTTAAAGAGAAAGCTATTTTTTGTGTCTAATATAATATTTTTAGTCATTACTTCACTTTTCATACGTATTTATTTGGGACTTTACAATGTTTTGTTTTTTTTCAACTACACGTCATTTTTAATGAGATTATAAAGGCTTAAGTTACGCGCTTTCTATAAAATGGCAGCAGTTGTCCGTTATTCTTTTAACTCCAGATTCAGACGATAGTTTAATTAAGGGTAATGTTCTTTGACACCACTCTCGGAAGGGAAGCCTCCCCCACTGTGAATTTTCTGGCCAACTAGCCCAACCACCATGTTTCGTTCCTTGTGCGGCTTTATCGGAGGATGTCTTCAGACCCCTTAACTGATTGATTACATTTCTAGTTTTAATTTAAATCAGTGCAAGACACATATTTATCTACGATATGCTTAATTCAAAATGAAAATTCAGACCTACCCTAAATATGACGAACACAGTAGGTCAACTAAAGAGGCGTGGCCACCCCCTTAACCTGACTTCACGATTCCGATCAAAATCTATACCAATATAGTATTTCACTATACCGGACCCTATACATATATATATATATATATATATATATATATATATATATATATATATATATACATACTGAGCGTATAAATATATAAAATAAGTGTTTTACCAAAACAGGACCGGAATAATGTTTTTCAACAAGAAAGTTTTTAAGGTAAAAAAACTGCAGCATATATATATAATTTATTGCAGTATTACCAAGCGGCATGGCGGTGTAGTGGTTAAAGTACTACTTGCAAATTAATTAAAGCGAGTAACACCATGGGGAGCTCAAGTTCGTTTCCCGGCCATGTCCGCGTATTTTTTTTTTTTTTTTTTTTTGATTTTGGTAACAAGATGTTTTTTTTTTTAACTTTATCCTAAAATGACAATTTTGAGAAAAATAATTATCTGCCAATTTAAAGAGAAAGCTATTTTTTGTGTCTAATATATTATTTTTAGTCATTATATTACATTTCATACGTATTTATTTGGGACTTTACAATGTTTTGTTTTTTTTCAACTACATGTCATTTTTAATGAGATTATAAAGGCTTAAATTACGCGCATTCTATAAAATGGAAGCAATTGTCCGTTATTCTTTTAATTCCAGATTCAGACGATAGTTTGGTTAGGGGAATGTTCTTTGACACCACTCTCGTACGCGAAGTCACCCCCACTGTGAATTTTCTGGCCACTAGCCCAAAAACCATGTTCCATGCCTTGTGCGGCTTTATCGGAGGATGTCTTCAGACCCCTTAACTGATTGATTACATTTCTAGTTTTAATTTAAATCAGTGCAAGACTCATTGATTACATTTCTAGTTTTAATTTAAATCAATGCAAGACTCATACGTATCTACGAATAGTTTATTTCAAAATGAAAATTCAGACCTACCCCAAATATGACGAACACAGTAGGTCAACTAAATTGGCGTGGCCACCCCCTCAACCTGACTTCACGATTCCGATCAAAATCTATACCAATATAGTATTCCACTATACCGGACCCTATACACACACACATATATATATATATATACATACTGAGCGTATAAATTTATAAAAAAAGTATTTTACCAAAACAGGACCGGAATAATGTTTTTCAATAAGAAATGTTTTAAGGTAAAAAAGCTGCAGCATATATATATAATTTATTGCACTATTACCTAGCGGCATGGTGGTGTAGTGGCTAAAGTACTACTTGCAAATTAATTAAAGAGAGTAACACCATGGGGAGCTCAAGTTCGCTTCCCGGCCATGTCCGCGTATTTTTTTTTTTTTTTTTTTTGATTTGGCTAGCAAGATGTTTTTTTTTCAACTTTAACCTAAAACGACAATTTTACTATGAGAAAAATAATGATCTGCCAATTTAAAGAGAAAGCTATTTTTGTATCTAATATAATATTTTTAGTCATTATATTACTTTTCATACGTATTTATTTGGGACTTTACAATGTTTTGTTTTTTTTCAACTACATGTCATTTTTAATGAGATTATAAAGGCTTAAGTTACGCGCTTTCTATAAAATGGAAGCAATTGTCCGTTATTCTTTTAATTCCAGATTCAGACGATAGTTTGGTTAGGGGAATGTTCTTTGACACCACTCTCGGACGGGAAGTCACCCCCACTGTGAATTTTCTGTCCAACTAGCCCAACCACCATGTTCCGTCCCTTGTGCGGCTTTATCGGAGGATGTCTTCAGACCCCTTAATTGATTGATTACATTTCTAGTTTTAATTTAAATCAGTGCAAGACTCATACGTATCTACGATATGCTTATTTCAAAATGAAAATTCAGACCTACCCTAAATATGACGAACACAGTAGGTCAACTAAGTAGGCGTGGCCACCCCCTCAACTGACTTCACGATTCCGATCAAAATCTATACCAATATAGTATTCCACTATACCGGACCCTATACACACACACATATATATATATATATATATATATATATATATATATATACATACTGAGCGTATAAATATATAAAATAAGTGTTTTACCAAAACAGGACGGGAATAAAGTTTTTCAATAAGAAAGGTTTTAAGGTAAAAAAACTGCTGCATATATATATAATTTATTGCAGTATTAGCAAGCGGCATGGTGGTGTAGTAGTTAAAGTACTACTTGCAAATTAATTAAAGCGAGTAACACCATGGGGAGGTCAAGTTCGCTTCCGGCCATGTCCGCGTATTTTTTTTTTTTTTTTTTTTGATTTTGCTAACAAGATTTTTTTTTTTTTTATTTTTATCCTTAAATGACAATTTTACTATGAGAAAAATAATTATCTCCCATTTAAAGAGAAAGCTATTTTTTGTGTCTAATATAATATTTTAGTCATTACTTCACTTTTCATACGTATTTATTTGGGACTTTACAATGTTTTCTTTTTTTTTCAACTGCATGTCATTTTTAATGAGTTATAAAGGCTTAATTTACGCACTTTCTATAAAATGGCAGCAATTGTCCGTTATTCTTTTAATTCCAGATTCAGATGATGGTTTGATTAAGGGTAATGTTCTTTGACAGCACTCTCGTACGGGAAGGATCCCCCACTGTGAATTTTCTGGCCAACTATCCCAACCGCCATGTTCCGTGCCTTGTGCGGCTTTATCGGAGGATTTCTTCAGACCCCTTAACTGATTGATTACATTTCTAGTTTTAATTTAAATCAGTGCAAGACTCATACGTATCTACGATTACTTTAATTCAAATAGAAAATTCAGACCTACCCTAAATATGACGAACACAGTAGGTCAACTAAAGAGGCGTAGCCACCCCCTCAAACTGACTTCACGATTCCGATCAAAATCTATACTAATATAGTATTCCACTATACCGGACCCTATACACACACACATATATATATATATATATATATATATATATATACATACTGAGCGTATAAATATATAAACTAAGTGTTTTACCAAAACAGAACCGGGATAATGTTTTTCAATAAGAAAGGTTTTAAGGTAAAAAAACTGCAGCATATATATATAATTTATTGCACTATTAGCAAGCGGCATGGTGGTGTAGTAGTTAAAGTACTACTTGCAAATTAATTAAAGCGAGTAACACCATGGGGAGGTCAAGTTCGCTTCCGGCCATGTCCGCGTATTTTTTTTTTTTTTTTTTTTTTGATTTTGCTAACAAGATTTTTTTTTTTTTAACTTTATCCTTAAATGACAATTTTACTATGAGAAAAATAATTATCTCCCATTTAAAGAGAAAGCTATTTTTTGTGTCTAATATAATATTTTAGTCATTACTTCACTTTTCATACGTATTTATTTGGGACATTACAATAAGTTGTTTTTTTCAACTACACGTCATTTTTAATGAGATTATAAAGGCTTAAGTTACGCGCTTTCTATAAAATGGCAGCAATTGTCCGTTATTCTTTAACTCCAGATTCAGACGATAGTTTAATTAAGGGTAATGTTCTTTGACACCACTCTCGGAAGGGAAGTCTCCCCCACTGTGAATTTTCTGGCCAACTAGCCCAACCACCATGTTTCGTGCCTTGTGCGGCTTTATCGGAGGATGTCTTCAGACCCCTTAACTGATTGATTACATTTCTAGTTTTAATTTAAATCAGTGCAAGACACATACTTATCTACGATATGCTTAATGCAAAATGAAAATTCAGACCTACCCTAAATATGACGAACACAGTAGGTCAACTAAAGAGGCGTGGCCACCCCCTCAACCTGACTTCACGATTCCGATCAAAATATATACCAATATAGTATTCCACTATACCGGACCCTATACACACACATATATATATATATATATATATATATATATACAAACTGAGCGTATAAATATATAAAATAAGTGTTTTACCAAAACAGGACCGGAATAATGTTTTTCAATAAGAAAGGTTTTAAGGTAAAAAAACTGCAGCATTTATATATAATTTATTGCACTATTACCTAGCGGCATGTTGTTGTAGTGGTTAAAGTACTACTTGCAAATTAATTAAAGCGAGTAACACCATGGGGAGCTCAAGTTCGTTTCCCGGCCATGTCCGCGTATTTTTTTTTTTTTTTTTTTTGATTTTGGTAACAAGATGTTTTTTTTTTTAACTTTATCCTAAAATGACAATTTTACTATGAGAAAAATAATTATCTGCCAATTTAAAGAGAAAGCTATTTTTTGTGTCTAATATATTATTTTTAGTCATTATATTACATTTCATACGTATTTATTTGGGACTTTACAATGTTTTGTTTTTTTCAATTACATGTGATTTTTAATGAGATTATAAAGGCTTAAGTTACGCGCTTTCTATAAAATGGAAGCAATTGTCCGTTATTCTTTAAATTCCAGATTCAGACGATGGTTTAATTAGGGGAATGTTCTTTGACAGCACTCTCGGACGGGAAGTCTCCCACACTGTGAATTTTCTGGCCAACTAGCCCAACCACCATGTTCCGTGCCTTGTGCGGCTTTATCGGAGGATGTTTTCAGACCCCTTAACTGATTGATTACATTTCTAGTTTTAATTTAAATCAGTGCAAGACTCATTGATTACATTTCTAGTTTTAATTTAAATCAATGCAAGACTCATACGTATCTACGAATAGTTTATTTCAAAATGAAAATTCAGGCCTACCCCAAATATGACGAACACAATAGGTCAACTAAATTGGCGTGGCCACCCCCTCAACCTGACTTCACGATTCCGATCAAAATCTATACCAATATAGTATTCCACTATACCGGACCCTATACACACACATATATATATATATATATATATATATACATACTGAGCGTATAAATTTATAAAAAAAGTATTTTACCAAAACAGGACCGGAATAATGTTTTTCAATAAGAAATGTTTTAAGGTAAAAAAGCTGCAGCATATATATATAATTTATTGCACTATTACCTAGCGGCATGGTGGTGTAGTGGCTAAAGTACTACTTGCAAATTAATTAAAGAGAGTAACACCATGGGGAGCTCAAGTTCGCTTCCCGGCCATGTCCGCGTATTTTTTTTTTTTTTTTTTTTTTTGATTTGGCTAGCAAGATGTTTTTTTTTCAACTTTAACCTAAAACGACAATTTTACTATGAGAAAAATAATGATCTGCCAATTTAAAGAGAAAGCTATTTTTGTATCTAATATAATATTTTTAGTCATTATATTACTTTTCATACGTATTTATTTGGGACTTTACAATGTTTTGTTTTTTTTCAACTACATGTCATTTTTAATGAGATTATAAAGGCTTAAGTTACGCGCTTTCTATAAAATGGAAGCAATTGTCCGTTATTCTTTTAATTCCAGATTCAGACGATAGTTTGGTTAGGGGAATGTTCTTTGACACCACTCTCGGACGGGAAGTCACCCCCACTGTGAATTTTCTGTCCAACTAGCCCAACCACCATGTTCCGTCCCTTGTGCGGCTTTATCGGAGGATGTCTTCAGACCCCTTAATTGATTGATTACATTTCTAGTTTTAATTTAAATCAGTGCAAGACTCATACGTATCTACGATATGCTTATTTCAAAATGAAAATTCAGACCTACCCTAAATATGACGAACACAGTAGGTCAACTAAGTAGGCGTGGCCACCCCCTCAACTGACTTCACGATTCCGATCAAAATCTATACCAATATAGTATTCCACTATACCGGACCCTATACACACACACATATATATATATATATATATATATATACATACTGAGCGTATAAATATATAAAATAAGTGTTTTAACAAAACAGGACGGGAATAATGTTTTTCAATAAGAAAGGTTTTAAGGTAAAAAAACTGCAGCATATATATATAATTTATTGCACTATTAGCAAGCGGCATGGTGGTGTAGTAGTTAAAGTACTACTTGCAAATTAATTAAAGCGAGTAACACCATGGGGAGGTCAAGTTCGCTTCCGGCCATGTCCGCGTATTTTTTTTTTTTTTTTTTTTGATTTTGCTAACAAGATTTTTTTTTTTTTTATCTTTATCCGTAAATGACAATTTTACTATGAGAAAAATAATTATCTCCCATTTAAAGAGAAAGCTATTTTTTGTGTCTAATATAATATTTTAGTCATTACTTCACTTTTCATACGTATTTATTTGGGACTTTACAATGTTTTCTTTTTTTTTCAACTGCATGTCATTTTTAATGAGTTATAAAGGCTTAATTTACGCACTTTCTATAAAATGGCAGCAATTGTCCGTTATTCTTTTAATTCCAGATTCAGATGATGGTTTGATTAAGGGTAATGTTCTTTGACAGCACTCTCGTACGGGAAGGATCCCCCACTGTGAATTTTCTGGCCAACTATCCCAACCACCATGTTCCGTGCCTTGTGCGGCTTTATCGGAGGATTTCTTCAGACCCCTTAACTGATTGATTACATTTCTAGTTTTAATTTAAATCAGTGCAAGACTCATACGTATCTACGATTACTTTAATTCAAATAGAAAATTCAGACCTACCCTAAATATGACGAACACAGTAGGTCAACTAAAGAGGCGTAGCCACCCCCTCAAACTGACTTCACGATTCCGATCAAAATCTATACTAATATAGTATTCCACTATACCGGACCCTATACACACACACACATATATATATATATATATATATATATATATATATACATACTGAGCGTATAAATATATAAAATAAGTGTTTTACCAAAACAGGACCGGGATAATGTTTTTCAATAAGAAAGGTTTTAAGATAAAAAAATTGCAGCATATATATATAATTTATTGGGCAATTACCAAGCGGCATGGTGGTGTAGTGGTTATTGCACTACTTGCAAATTAATTAAAGCGAGTAACACCATGGGGAGCTCAAGTTCGCTTCCCGGCCATGTCCGCGTATTTTTTTTTTTTTTGTTTGAGTTTGGTAACAAGATGTTTTTTTTTTAACTTTATCCTAAAATGACAATTTTACTATGAGAAAAATAATTATCTGCCAATTTAAAGAGAAAGCTATTTTTTGTGTCTAATATATTATTTTTAGTCATTATATTACATTTCATACGTATTTATTTGGGACATTACAATAAGTTGTTTTTTTCAACTACACGTCATTTTTAATGAGATTATAAAGGCTTAAGTTACGCGCTTTCTATAAAATGGCAGCAATTGTCCGTTATTCTTTAACTCCAGATTCAGACGATAGTTTAATTAAGGGTAATGTTCTTTGACACCACTCTCGGAAGGGAAGTCTCCCCCACTGTGAATTTTCTGGCCAACTAGCCCAACCACCATGTTTCGTGCCTTGTGCGGCTTTATGGGAGGATGTCTCCAGACCCCTTAACTGATTGATTACATTTCTAGTTTTAATTTAAATCAGTGCAAGACACATACTTATCTACGATATGCTTAATGCAAAATGAAAATTCAGACCTACCCTAAATGTGACGAGCACAGTAGGTCAACTAAAGAGGCGTGGCCACCCCGTCAACCTGAATTTACGATTCCAATCAAAATATATACCAATATAGTATTCCACTATACCGGACCCTATACACACACACACATATATATATATATATATATGTATATATATATATATATATACTGAGCGTATAAATATATAAAATAAGTGTTTTACCAAAACAGGACCGGAATAATGTTTTTCAATAAGAAAGGTTTTAAGGTAAAAAAACTGCAGCATATATATATAATTTATTGCACTATTACCAAGCGGCGTGGTGGTGTAGTGGTTAAAGTACTACTTGCAAATAAATTAAAGCGAGTAACACCATGGGGAGCTCAAGTTCGCTTCCCGGCCATGTCCGCGTATTTTTTTTTTTTTTTTTGATTTTCGTAACCAGATGTTTTTTTTTTAACTTTATCCTAAAATGACAATTTTACTATGAGAAAAATAATTATCTGCCAATTTAAAGAGAAAGCTATTTTTTGTGTCTAATATATTATTTTTAGTCATTATATTACATTTCATACGTATTTATTTGGGACATTACAATAAGTTGTTTTTTTCAACTACACGTCATTTTTAATGAGATTATAAAGGCTTAAGTTACGCGCTTTCTATAAAATGGCAGCCATTGTCCGTTATTCTTTAACTCCAGATTCAGACGATAGTTTGATTAGGGGAATGTTCTTTGACAGCACTCTCGGACGGGAAGTCTCCCACACTGTGAATTTTCTGGCCAACTAGCCCAACCACCATGTTCCGTGCCTTGTGCGGCTTTATCGGAGGATGTCTTCAGACCCCTTAACTGAATGATTACATTTCTAGTTTTAATTTAAATCAGTGCAACACTCAAACATATCTACGACACGTTTAATTCAAAATGAAAATTCAGACCTACCCTAAATATGACGAATACAGTAGGTCAACTAAAGAGGCGTGGTCATCCCATCAACCTGACTTCACGATTCCGATCAAAATCTATACTAATATAGTATTCCACTATACAGGACCCTATACATATATATATATATATATATATACATACTGAGCGTATAATTATATAAAATAAGTGTTTTACCAAAACAGGACCGGAATAATGTTTATCAATAAGAAAGTTTTTAAGGTAAAAAAACTGCAGCATATATATATAATTTATTGCACTATTACCAAGCGGCATGGCGGTGTAGTGGTTAAAAAACTACTTGCAAATTAATTAAAGCGAGTAACACCATGGGGAGCTCAAGTTCGCTTCCCGGCCATGTCCGCGTATTTTTTTTTTTTTTTTTTTGATTTTGCTAACAAGATGTATTTTTTTTTTAACTTTATCCTAAAATGACAATTTTACTATTGGAAAAATAATTATCTCCCAATTTAAAGAGAAAGCTATTTTTTGTGTCTAATATAATATTTTTAGTCATTACTTCACTTTTCATACGTATTTATTTGGGACTTTACAATGTTTTTTTTTTTCAACTACATGTCATTTTTAATGAGATTATAAAGGCTTAAGTTACGCGCTTTCTATAAAATGGCAGCAGTTGTCCGTTATTCTTTTAACTCCAGATTCAGACGATGGTGTGATTAAGGGTAATGTTCTTTGACACCACTCTCGGACGGGAAGTCTCCCCCACTGTGAATTTTCTGGCCAACTAGCCCAACTACCATGTTCCGTGCCTTGTGCGGCTTTATCGGAGGATGTCTTCAGACCATGTCTTCTAGTTTTAATTTAAATCAGTGCAAGACACATATTTATCTACGATATGCTTAATTCAAAATGAAAATTCAGACCTACCCTAAATATGACGAACACAGTAGGTCAACTAAAGAGGCGTGGCCAACCCCTCAACCTGACTTCACGATTCCGATCAAAATCTATACCAATATATTATTCCACTATACCGGAACCTATACATATATATATATATATATACATACTGAGCGTATAAATATATAAAATAAGTGTTTTACCAAAACAGGACCGGAATAATGTTTTTCAATAAGAAAGTTTTTAAGGTAAAAAAACTGCAGCATATATATATAATTTATTGCACTATTACCAAGCGGCATGGCGGTGTAGTGGTTAAAGTACTACTTGCAAATTAATTAAAGCGAGTAACACCATGGGGAGCTCAAGTTCGCTTCCCGGCCATGTCCGCGTATTTTTTTTTTTTTTTTTTTTGATTTTGCTAACAAGATGTATTTTTTTTTTTAACATTATCCTAAAATGACAATTTTACTTTGGGAAAAATAATTATCTCCCAATTTAAAGAGAAAGCTATTTTTTGTGTCTAATATAATATTTTTAGTCATTACTTCACTTTTCATACGTATTTATTTGGGACTTTACAATGTTTTTTTTTTTTTTTTCAACTACACGTCATTTTTAATGAGATTATAAAGGCTTAAGTTACACGCTTTCTATAAAATGGAAGCAATTGTCCGTTATTCTTTTTATTCCAGATTCAGACGATGGTGTGATTAAGGGTAATGTTCTTTGACACCAATCTCGGACGGGAAGTCTCCCCCACTGTGAATTTTCTGGCCAACTAGCCCAACTACCATGTTCCGTGCCTTGTGCGGCTTTATCGGAGGATGTCTTCAGACCCCTTAACTGATTGATTACATTTCTAGTTTTAATTTAAATCAGTGCAAGACTCATACTTATCTACGATATGCTTAATTCAAAATGGAAATTCTGACCTACCCTAAATATGACGAACACAGTAGGTCAACTAAAGAGGCGTGGCCACACCCTCAACCTGACTTCAGGATTCGGATCAAAATCTATACCAATATAGTATTCCAATATACCGGACCCTATACACACACATATATATATATATATATATATATATATATACATACTGAGCGTATAAATATATAAAATAAGTGTTTTACCAAAACAGGACCGGAATAATGTTTTTCAATAAGAAAGTTTTTAAGGTAAAAAAACTGCAGCATATATATATAATTTATTGCACTATTACTAAGCGGCATGGCGGTGTAGTGGTTAAAGTACTACTTGCAATTTAATTAAAGCGAGTAACACCATGAGGAGCTCAAGTTCGCTTCCCGGCCATGTCCGCGTATTTTTTTTTTTTTTTTTTTGATTTTGCTAACAAGATGTATTTTTTTTTTAACTTTATCCTAAAATGACAATTTTACTATGGGAAAAATAATTATCTCCCAATTTAAAGAGAAAGCTATTTTTTGTGTCTAATATAATATTTTTAGTCATTACTTCACTTTTCATACGTATTTATTTGGGACTTTACAATGTTTTGTTTTTTTCAACTACATGTCATTTTTAATGAGATTATAAAGGCTTAAGTTACGCGCTTTCTATAAAATGGCAGCAATTGTCCGTTATTCTTTTTATTCCAAATTCAGACGATGGTGTGATTAAGGGTAATGTTCTTTGACACCACTCTCGGACGGGAAGTCTCCCCCACTGTGAATTTTCTGGCCAACTAGCCCAACTACCATGTTCCGTGCCTTGTGCGGCTTTATCGGAGGATGTCTTCAGACCCCGTAACAGATTGATTACATTTCTAGTTTTAATTTAAATCAGTGCAAGACTCATACATATCTACGATATGCTTAATTCAAAATGAAAATTCAGACCTACCCTAAATATGACGAACACAGTAGGTCAACTAAAGAGGCGTGGCCACCCCCTCAACCTGACTTCACGATTCCGATCAAAATCTATACCAATATAGTATTCCACTATACCGGACCCTATACATATATATATATATATATACATACTGAGCGTATAATTATATAAAATAAGTGTTTTACCAAAACAGGACTGGAATAATGTTTTTCAATAAGAAAGTTTTTAAGGTAAAAAAACTGCAGCATATATATATAATTTATTGCACTATTACCAAGCGGCATGGCGGTGTAGTGGTTAAAGTACTACTTGCAAATTAATTAAAGCGAGTAACACCATGGGGAGCTCAAGTTCGCTTCCCGGCCATGTCCGCGTATTTTTTTTTTTTTTTTTTTTTGATTTTGCTAACAAGATGTATTTTTTTTTTAACGTTATCCTAAAATGACAATTTTACTATGGGAAAAATAATTATCTCCCAATTTAAAGAGAAAGCTATTTTTTGTGTCTAATATAATATTTTTAGTCATTACTTCACTTTTCATACGTATTTATTTGGGACTTTACAATGTTTTTTTTTTTTCTACTACACGTCATTTTTAATGAGATTATAAAGGCTTAAGTTACGCGCTTTCTATAAAATGGCAGCAGTTGTCCGTTATTCTTTTAACTCCAGATTCAGACGATAGTTTAATTAAGGGTAATGTTCTTTGACACCACTCTCGGAAGGGAAGTCTCCCCCACTGTGAATTTTCTGGCCAACTAGCCCAACCACCATGTTTCGTTCCTTGTGCGGCTTTATCGGAGGATGTCTTCAGACCCCGTAACTGATTGATTACATTTCTAGTTTTAATTTAAATCAGTGCAAGACTCATACATATTTACGATATGCTTAATTCAAAATGAAAATTCAGACCTACCCTAAATATGACGAACACAGTAGGTCAACTAAAGAGGCGTGGCCACCCCCTCAACCTGACTTCACGATTCCGATCAAAATCTATACCAATATAGTATTCCACTATACCGGACCCTATACATATATATATATATATATATATATATATATATATACATACTGAGCGTATAAATATATAAAATAAGTGTTTTACCAAAACAGGACCGGAATAATGTTTTTCAACAAGAAAGTTTTTAAGGTAAAAAAACTGCAGCATATATATATAATTTATTGCACTATTACCAAGCGGCATGGTGGTGTAGTGGTTAAAGTACTACTTGCAAATTAATTAAAGCGAGTAACACCATGGGGAGCTCAAGTTCGCTTCCCGGCCATGTCCGCGTATTTTTTTTTTTTTTTTTGCTAACAAGATGTTTTTTTTTTAACTTTATCCTAAAATGACAATTTTACTATGAGAAAAATAATTATCTCCCAATTAAAAGAAAAAGCTATTTTTTGTGTCTAATATAATATTTTTAGTCATTACTTCACTTTTCATACGTATTTATTTGGGACTTTACAATGTTTTGTTTTTTTTCAACTACATGTAATTTTTAATGAGATTATAAAAGCTTAAGTTACGCGCTTTCTATAAAATGGCAGCAATTGTCCGTTATTCTTTTTATTCCAGATTCAGACGATGGTGTGATTAAGGGTAATGTTCTTTGACACCACTCTCGGACGGGAAGTCTCCCCCAATGTGAATTTTCTGGCCAACTAGCCCAACTACCATGTTCCGTGCCTTGTGCGGCTTTATCGGAGGATGTCTTCAGACCCCGTAACTGATTGATTACATTTCTAGTTTTAATTTAAGTCAGTGCAAGACTCATACATATTTACGATATGCTTAATTCAAAATGGAAATTCTGACCTACCCTAAATATGACAAACACAGTAGGTCAACTAAAGAGGCGTGGCCACACCCTCAACCTGACTTCACGATTCCGATCAAAATCTATACCAATATAGTATTCCACTATACCGGACCCTATACACACACATATATATATGTATATATATATATATACATACTGAGCGTATAAATATATAAAATAAGTGTTTTACCAAAACAGGACCGGAATAATGTTTTTCAACAAGAAAGTTTTTAAGGTAAAAAAACTGCAGCATATATATATAATTTATTGCACTATTACCAAGCGGCATGGTGGTGTAGTGGTTAAAGTACTACTTGCAAATTAATTAAAGCGAGTAACACCATGGGGAGCTCAAGTTCGCTTCCCGGCCATGTCCGCGTATTTTTTTTTTTTTTTGCTAACAAGATGTTTTTTTTTTAACTTTATCCTAAAATGACAATTTTACTATGAGAAAAATAATTATCTCCCAATTAAAAGAAAAAGCTATTTTTTGTGTCTAATATAATATTTTTAGTCATTACTTCACTTTTCATACGTATTTATTTGGGACTTTACAATGTTTTGTTTTTTTTCAACTACATGTAATTTTTAATGAGATTATAAAAGCTTAAGTTACGCGCTTTCTATAAAATGGCAGCAATTGTCCGTTATTCATTTTATTCCAGATTCAGTCGATGGTGTGATTAAGGGTAATGTTCTTTGACACCACTCTCGGACGGGAAGTCTCCCCCAATGTGAATTTTCTGGCCAACTAGCCCAACTACCATGTTCCGTGCCTTGTGCGGCTTTATCGGAGGATGTCTTCAGACCCCGTAACTGATTGATTACATTTCTAGTTTTAATTTAAGTCAGTGCAAGACTCATACATATTTACGATATGCTTAATTCAAAATGGAAATTCTGACCTACCCTAAATATGACGAACACAGTAGGTCAACTAAAGAGGCGTGGCCACACCCTCAACCTGACTTCACGATTCCGATCAAAATCTATACCAATATAGTATTCCAATATACCGGACCCTATACACACATATATATATATATATATATATATACATACTGAGCGTATAAATATATAAAATACGTGTTTTACCAAAACAGGACCGGAATAATGTTTTTCAATAAGAAGGTTTTTAAGGTAAAAAAACTGCAGCATATATATATAATTTATTGCACTATTACCAAGCGGCATGGCGGTGTAGTGGTTAAAGTACTACTTGCAAATTAATTAAAGCGAGTAACACCATGGGGAGCTCAAGTTCGCTTCCCAGCCATGTCCGCGTATTTTTTTTTTTTTTTTTTTTTTGATTTTGCTAACAAGATGTATTTTTTTTTTTAACTTTATCCTAAAATGACAATTTTACTATGGGAAAAATAATTATCTCCCAATTTAAAGAGAAAGCTATTTTTTGTGTCTAATATAATATTTTTAGTCATTACTTCACTTTCATACGTATTTATTTGGGACTTTACAATGGTTTTTTTTTTTTCAACTACACGTCATTTTTAATGAGATTATAAAGGCTTAAGTTACGCGCTTTCTATAAAATGGAAGCAGTTGTCCGTTATTCTTTTAACTCCAGATTCAGACGATAGTTTAATTAAGGGTAATGTTCTTTGACACCACTCTCGGAAGGGAAGTCTCCCCCACTGTGAATTTTCTGGCCAACTAGCCCAACCACCATGTTTCGTTCCTTGTGCGGCTTTATCGGAGGATGTCTTCAGACCCCTTAACTGATTGATTACATTTCTAGTTTTAATTTAAATCAGTGCAAGACACATATTTATCTACGATATGCTTAATTCAAAATGAAAATTCAGACCTACCCTAAATATGACGAACACAGTAGGTCAACTAAAGAGGCGTGGCCACCCCCTCAACCTGACTTCACGATTCCGATCAAAATCTATACCAATATAGTATTCCACTATACCGGACCCTATACATATATATATATATATATATATATATATATATATATATATATATACATACTGAGCGTATAAATATATAAAATAAGTGTTTTACCAAAACAGGACCGGAATAATGTTTTTCAACAAGAAAGTTTTTAAGGTAAAAAAACTGCAGCATATATATATAATTTATTGCACTATTACCAAGCGGCATGGTGGTGTAGTGGTTAAAGTACTACTTGCAAATTAATTAAAGCGAGTAACACCATGGGGAGCTCAAGTTCGCTTCCCGGCCATGTCCGCGTATTTTTTTTTTTTTTTGCTAACAAGATGTTTTTTTTTTAACTTTATCCTAAAATGACAATTTTACTATGAGAAAAATAATTATCTCCCAATTAAAAGAAAAAGCTATTTTTTGTGTCTAATATAATATTTTTAGTCATTACTTCACTTTTCATACGTATTTATTTGGGACTTTACAATGTTTTGTTTTTTTTCAACTACATGTAATTTTTAATGAGATTATAAAAGCTTAAGTTACGCGCTTTCTATAAAATGGCAGCAATTGTCCGTTATTCTTTTTATTCCAGATTCAGACGATGGTGTGATTAAGGGTAATGTTCTTTGACACCACTCTCGGACGGGAAGTCTCCCCCAATGTGAATTTTCTGGCCAACTAGCCCAACTACCATGTTCCGTGCCTTGTGCGGCTTTATCGGAGGATGTCTTCAGACCCCGTAACTGATTGATTACATTTCTAGTTTTAATTTAAGTCAGTGCAAGACTCATACATATTTACGATATGCTTAATTCAAAATGGAAATTCTGACCTACCCTAAATATGACGAACACAGTAGGTCAACTAAAGAGGCGTGGCCACACCCTCAACCTGACTTCACGATTCCGATCAAAATCTATACCAATATAGTATTCCACTATACCGGACCCTATACATATATATATATATATATATATATATATACATACTGAGCGTATAAATATATAAAATAAGTGTTTTACCAAAACAGGACCGGAATAATGTTTTTCAACAAGAAAGTTTTTAAGGTAAAAAAACTGCAGCATATATATATAATTTATTGCACTATTACCAAGCGGCATGGTGGTGTAGTGGTTAAAGTACTACTTGCAAATTAATTAAAGCGAGTAACACCATGGGGAGCTCAAGTTCGCTTCCCGGTCATGTCCGCGTATTTTTTTTTTTATTTTTTTTTTTTGATTTTGCTAACAAGATGTTAATTTTTTTTTAACTTTATCCTAAAATGACAATTTTACTATGAGAAAAATAATTATCTCCCAATTTAAAGAGAAAGCTATTTTTTGTGTCTAATATAATATTTTTAGTCATTACTTCACTTTTCATACGTATTTATTTGGGACTTTACAATGTTTTTTTTTTTTCAACTACATGTCATTTATAATGAGATTATAAAAGCTTAAGTTACGCGCTTTCTATAAAATGGCAGCAGTTGTCCGTTATTCTTTTAACTCCAGATTCAGACGATAGTTTAATTAAGGGTAATGTTCTTTGACACCACTCTCGGAAGGGAAGTCTCCCCCACTGTGAATTTTCTGGCCAACTAGCCCAACCACCATGTTTCGTTCCTTGTGCGGCTTTATCGGAGGATGTCTTTAGACCCCTTAACTGATTGATTACATTTCTAGTTTTAATTTAAATCAGTGCAAGACACATATTTATCTACGATATGCTTAATTCAAAATGAAAATTCAGACCTACCCTAAATATGACGAACACAGTAGGTCAACTAAAGAGGCGTGGCCACCCCCTCAACCTGACTTCACGATTCCGATCAAAATCTATACCAATATAGTATTCCACTATACCGGACCCTATACATATATATATATATATATATATATATATACATACTGAGCGTATAAATATATAAAATAAGTGTTTTACCAAAACAGGACCGGAATAATGTTTTTCAACAAGAAAGTTTTTAAGGTAAAAAAACTGCAGCATATATATATAATTTATTGCACTATTACCAAGCGGCATGGTGGTGTAGTGGTTAAAGTACTACTTGCAAATTAATTAAAGCGAGTAACACCATGGGGAGCTCAAGTTCGCTTCCCGGCCATGTCCGCGTATTTTTTTTTTTTTTTGCTAACAAGATGTTTTTTTTTTAACTTTATCCTAAAATGACAATTTTACTATGAGAAAAATAATTATCTCCCAATTAAAAGAAAAAGCTATTTTTTGTGTCTAATATAATATTTTTAGTCATTACTTCACTTTTCATACGTATTTATTTGGGACTTTACAATGTTTTGTTTTTTTTCAACTACATGTAATTTTTAATGAGATTATAAAAGCTTAAGTTACGCGCTTTCTATAAAATGGCAGCAATTGTCCGTTATTCTTTTTATTCCAGATTCAGTCGATGGTGTGATTAAGGGTAATGTTCTTTGACACCACTCTCGGACGGGAAGTCTCCCCCAATGTGAATTTTCTGGCCAACTAGCCCAACTACCATGTTCCGTGCCTTGTGCGGCTTTATCGGAGGATGTCTTTAGACCCCGTAACTGATTGATTACATTTCTAGTTTTAATTTAAGTCAGTGCAAGACTCATACATATTTACGATATGCTTAATTCAAAATGGAAATTCTGACCTACCCTAAATATGACGAACACAGTAGGTCAACTAAAGAGGCGTGGCCACACCCTCAACCTGACTTCACGATTCCGATCAAAATCTATACCAATATAGTATTCCACTATACCGGACCCTATACACACATATATATATATATATATATATATATATATATATATATATATATATATACATACTGAGCGTATAAATATATAAAATACGTGTTTTACCAAAACAGGACCGGAATAATGTTTTTCAATAAGAAGGTTTTTAAGGTAAAAAAACTGCAGCATATATATATAATTTATTGCACTATTACCAAGCGGCATGGCGGTGTAGTGGTTAAAGTACTACTTGCAAATTAATTAAAGCGAGTAACACCATGGGGAGCTCAAGTTCGCTTCCCAGCCATGTCCGCGTATTTTTTTTTTTTTTTTTTTTTTTGATTTTGCTAACAAGATGTATTTTTTTTTTTAACTTTATCCTAAAATGACAATTTTACTATGGGAAAAATAATTATCTCCCAATTTAAAGAGAAAGCTATTTTTTGTGTCTAATATAATATTTTTAGTCATTACTTCACTTTCATACGTATTTATTTGGGACTTTACAATGGTTTTTTTTTTTTCAACTACACGTCATTTTTAATGAGATTATAAAGGCTTAAGTTACGCGCTTTCTATAAAATGGAAGCAGTTGTCCGTTATTCTTTTAACTCCAGATTCAGACGATAGTTTAATTAAGGGTAATGTTCTTTGACACCACTCTCGGAAGGGAAGTCTCCCCCACTGTGAATTTTCTGGCCAACTAGCCCAACCACCATGTTTCGTTCCTTGTGCGGCTTTATCGGAGGATGTCTTCAGACCCCTTAACTGATTGATTACATTTCTAGTTTTAATTTAAATCAGTGCAAGACACATATTTATCTACGATATGCTTAATTCAAAATGAAAATTCAGACCTACCCTAAATATGACGAACACAGTAGGTCAACTAAAGAGGCGTGGCCACCCCCTCAACCTGACTTCACGATTCCGATCAAAATCTATACCAATATAGTATTCCACTATACCGGACCCTATACATATATATATATATATATATATATATATATATATATATATATATACATACTGAGCGTATAAATATATAAAATAAGTGTTTTACCAAAACAGGACCGGAATAATGTTTTTCAACAAGAAAGTTTTTAAGGTAAAAAAACTGCAGCATATATATATAATTTATTGCACTATTACCAAGCGGCATGGTGGTGTAGTGGTTAAAGTACTACTTGCAAATTAATTAAAGCGAGTAACACCATGGGGAGCTCAAGTTCGCTTCCCGGCCATGTCCGCGTATTTTTTTTTTTTTTTTGCTAACAAGATGTTTTTTTTTTAACTTTATCCTAAAATGACAATTTTACTATGAGAAAAATAATTATCTCCCAATTAAAAGAAAAAGCTATTTTTTGTGTCTAATATAATATTTTTAGTCATTACTTCACTTTTCATACGTATTTATTTGGGACTTTACAATGTTTTGTTTTTTTTCAACTACATGTAATTTTTAATGAGATTATAAAAGCTTAAGTTACGCGCTTTCTATAAAATGGCAGCAATTGTCCGTTATTCTTTTTATTCCAGATTCAGACGATGGTGTGATTAAGGGTAATGTTCTTTGACACCACTCTCGGACGGGAAGTCTCCCCCAATGTGAATTTTCTGGCCAACTAGCCCAACTTCCATGTTCCGTGCCTTGTGCGGCTTTATCGGAGGATGTCTTCAGACCCCGTAACTGATTGATTACATTTCTAGTTTTAATTTAAGTCAGTGCAAGACTATACATATTTACGATATGCTTAATTCAAAATGGAAATTCTGACCTACCCTAAATATGACGAACACAGTAGGTCAACTAAAGAGGCGTGGCCACACCCTCAACCTGACTTCACGATTCCGATCAAAATCTATACCAATATAGTATTCCACTATACCGGACCCTATACATATATATATATATATATATATATACATACTGAGCGTATAAATATATAAAATAAGTGTTTTACCAAAACAGGACCGGAATAATGTTTTTCAACAAGAAAGTTTTTAAGGTAAAAAAACTGCAGCATATATATATAATTTATTGCACTATTACCAAGCGGCATGGTGGTGTAGTGGTTAAAGTACTACTTGCAAATTAATTAAAGCGAGTAACACCATGGGGAGCTCAAGTTCGCTTCCCGGCCATGTCCGCGTATTTTTTTTTTTATTTTTTTTTTTTGATTTTGCTAACAAGATGTTAATTTTTTTTAACTTTATCCTAAAATGACAATTTTACTATGAGAAAAATAATTATCTCCCAATTTAAAGAGAAAGCTATTTTTTGTGTCTAATATAATATTTTTAGTCATTACTTCACTTTTCATACGTATTTATTTGGGACTTTACAATGTTTTGTTTTTTTTTCAACTACATGTAATTTTTAATGAGATTATAAAAGCTTAAGTTACGCGCTTTCTATAAAATGGCAGCAATTGTCCGTTATTCTTTTTATTCCAGATTCAGACGATGGTGTGATTAAGGGTAATGTTCTTTGACACCACTCTCGGACGGGAAGTCTCCCCCAATGTGAATTTTCTGGCCAACTAGCCCAACTACCATGTTCCGTGCCTTGTGCGGCTTTATCGGAGGATGTCTTCAGACCCCGTAACTGATTGATTACATTTCTAGTTTTAATTTAAGTCAGTGCAAGACTCATACATATTTACGATATGCTTAATTCAAAATGGAAATTCTGACCTACCCTAAATATGACGAACACAGTAGGTCAACTAAAGAGGCGTGGCCACACCCTCAACCTGACTTCACGATTCCGATCAAAATCTATACCAATATAGTATTCCACTATACCGGACCCTATACACACACATATATATATATATATATATATATATATATATATATATATATACATACTGAGCGTATAAATATATAAAATAAGTGTTTTACCAAAACAGGACCGGAATAATGTTTTTCAATAAAAAGGTTTTTAAGGTAAAAAAACTGCAGCATATATATATAATTTATTGCACTATTACCAAGCGGCATGGCGGTGTAGTGGTTAAAGTACTACTTGCAAATTAATTAAAGCGAGTAACACCATGGGGAGCTCAAGTTCGCTTCCCAGCCATGTCCGCGTATTTTTTTTTTTTTTTTTTTTTGATTTTGCTAACAAGATGTATTTTTTTTTTAAACTTTATCCTAAAATGACAATTTTACTATGAGAAAAATAATTATCTCCCAATTTAAAGAGAAAGCTATTTTTTGTGTCTAATATAATATTTTTAGTCATTACTTCACTTTTCATACGTATTTATTTGGGACTTTACAATGTTTTGTTTTTTTTCAACTACATGTAATTTTTAATGAGATTATAAAAGCTTAAGTTACGCGCTTTCTATAAAATGGCAGCAATTGTCCGTTATTCTTTTTATTCCAGATTCAGACGATGGTGTGATTAAGGGTAATGTTCTTTGACACCACTCTCGGACGGGAAGTCTCCCCCAATGTGAATTTTCTGGCCAACTAGCCCAACTACCA